>NW_028270176.1:22307375-22322375 GCF_037043375.1 Chiloscyllium plagiosum | reverse complement strand
TGACCCTCCGACAGTGCGGCACTCCCTCAGCACTGACCCTCTGACAGTGCCCACTCCCTCAGCAGTGACCCTCCGACAGTGTGGCACTCCCTCAGCACTGATCTTCTGACAGTGCGGCACTCCCTCAGCACCGACCCTCTGACAGTGCAGCACTCCCTCAGCACTGACCCTCCGACAGTGCAGCACTCCCTCAGCACTGACCCTCTGACAGTGCGGCGCTCCTTCAGCACTGACCCTCCAACAGTGCCCACTCCCTCAGCACTGACCCTCCGACAGTGCCCACTCCCTCAGCACTGACCCTCCGACAGTGCGGCGATCCCTCAGCACTGACCCTCCGACAGTGCAGCACTCCCTCAGCACTGACCCTCCGACAGTGCCCACTCCCTCAGCACTGACCCTCCGACAGTGCGGCGATCCCTCAGCACTGACGCCCTGACAGTGCGGCACTCCGTCAGCACTGACCCTCCGACAGTGCAGACTCCCTCAGCACTGACCCTCCAACAGTGCCCACTCCCTCAGCACTGACCCTCCGACAGTGCGGCGATCCCTCAGCACTGACGCCCTGACAGTGCGGCACTCCGTCAGCACTGACCCTCCGACAGTGTGGCACTCCCTCAGCACTGACCCTCCGACAGTACGGCACTCCCTCAGCACTCACCCTCTGATAGTACCCGCTCCTTCAGCACTTATCCCCCACCCCCGACAGTGCGGCACTCCCTCAGAACTGACCCTCCGACAGTGCGGCACTCCCTCAGCACTGACCCTCTGACAGTGCCCACTCCCTCAGCAGTGACCCTCCGACAGTGTGGCACTCCCTCAGCACTGATCTTCTGACAGTGCGGCACTCCCTCAGCACTGACCCTCCGACAGTGCGGCACTCCCTCAGCACTCCCCCTCTGACAGTGCCCACTCCCTCAGCACTGACCCTCTGACAGTGCCCACTCCCTCAGCACTGACCCTCCGACAGTGCGGCACTCCCTCAGCACTGACCCTCCGACAGTGCGGCACTCCCTCAGCACTGACCCTCCAACAGTGCCCACTCCCTCAGCACTGACCCTCCGACAGTGCGGCACTCCCTCAGCACTGACCCTCCGACAGTACGGCACTCCCTCAGCACTCACCCTCTGATAGTACCCGCTCCTTCAGCACTTATCCCCCCACCCCCGACAGTGCGGCACTCCCTCAGCACTGACCCTCCGACAGTGCGGCACTCCCTCAGCACTGACCCTCTGACAGTGCCCACTCCCTCAGCAGTGACCCTCCGACAGTGCGGCACTCCCTCAGCACTGACCTTCCGACAGTGCGGCACTCCCTCAGCACTGACCTTCCGACAGTGCGGCACTCCCTCAGCACTGACCTTCTGACAGTGCGGCACTCCCTCAGCACTGACCCTCCGACAGTGCGGCACTCCCTCAGCACTGACCCTCCGACAGTGCGGCACTCCCTCAGCACTGACCCTCCGACAGTGCGGCACTCCCTCAGCACTGACCCTCTGACAGTGCCCACTCCCTCAGCACTGACCCTCTGACAGTGCCCACTCCCTCAGCACTGACCCTCCGACAGTGCGGCACTCCCTCAGCACTGACCCTCCGACAGTGCGGCACTCCCTCAGCACTGACCCTCCGAAAGTGCCCACTCCCTCAGCACTGACCCTCCGACAGTGCGGCACTCCCTCAGCACTGACCCTCCGACAGTGCGGCACTCCCTCAGCACTGACTCTCCGACAGTGCGGCACTCCCTCAGCACTGACCCTCTGACAGTGCCCACTCCCTCAGCACTGACCCTCTGACAGTGCCCACTCCCTCAGCACTGACCCTCCGACAGTGCCTGCTCCATCAGCCAGTGTTTCGTGTGTTGGCCGTGCCCTCAGAAATGTCTGCCTCGGAGCTGGGGGAGTGGGAAGGGTGAATGCCCGTGTCTGAAAAGTGGCAGAGCTTTGTGTGTGTCTGTTCTAGTGCGGCTGGCAGTGTAGTCCCTGAGCCGGGTGCGTTACCCTCGTAGCTGGGAGAGTGATGGGTGATGCTGTACGAGTCACGTTTCTGCTAATTGCAGTTTCTACACAGACAGACACGTGAAATCTCAGTGGGGGTTTTCCAGTGTACTGCGGCTGAGTTCCCCAAAATCTGAGACCCCTTGTTACTGTTCGACAATGCACTACCAGACAGTGCAGGCCCAGCACTGTCAACATCTCTACGCTTTCCAAATTCCCCTTGCGTTTGCTGAGTTAGTTTACTGCACATATCTGTTCTCACATCAACTGGGGTAGTCAGCGTTCAACAAGATAGGGTGACAAACAGTGCATAATCTCTCTCCACTGTTCCCCTCCACACCCCCCCCCCCACCAAACACTCCCAGGGACAAGGACAGCACAGGGTTAGATACAGAGTAAAGCTCCCTCTACACTGTCCCCCCCCACCAAACACTCCCAGGGACAAGGACAGCACGAGGTTAGATACAGAGTAAAGCTCCCTCTACACTGTTCCCCCATCAAACACTCCCAGGGACAAGGACAGCACGAGGTTAGATACAGAGTAAAGCTCCCTCTATACTGTCCCCCATCAAACACTCCCAGGGACAGGGACAACACGGGGTTAGATACAGAGTACAGCTTCCTCTACACTGTCCCCCCATCAAACACTCCCAGGAACAAGGACAGCACGGGGTTAGATACAAAGTAAAGCTCCCTCTACACTGTCCCCATCAAACACTCCCAGGGACAGGGACAGCACGGGGTTAGATACAGAGTAAAGCTCCCTCTACAATGTCCCCATCAAACACTCCCAGGGACAGGGATAGCACGGGGTTAGATACAGAGTAAAGCTCTCTCTACCCTGTCCCCCCATCAAACACTCCCAAGGACAGGGACAGCACAGGGTCAGATACAGTGTAAAGCTCCCTCTACACTGTCCCCCCATCCCAGGACCAAGACGGCATGTGGTTAGATACAGAGTAAAGCTCCCTCTACACTGCCCTCCCATCCCAGTGACAGGGATAGCACGGGGTTAGATAGAGACACCGGGGGAGATCGCTGGCAGGTGGCTGGGGAGAGTTGCAGTTTAACTCCTTGCTCTCTCTCTCTCTCTCTCTCCCCCCCCGCTCCCCTTTACCACACTTGGTCATCACTTCTGAGAAACTGCCTGATCGTTTGTAGGTAAACACTCAAATTTGACAGGCACCGTTCTGAGGCTGTGGTGACATATGCAAATCGAAGTTAAACACATCTTCCCTTGGTGCCTTCAACAAACTGATGCTGATAATTGGGAACTCAGTCACGGCTGACTGAATGCAATACTCCAGGAAATTCTTATCAACAGATGAGATTTCAGTCACATTGTGCATCTCGCTTCTCATTTGAGATCAGTCCAGCGCACTCTCCAAACAGCGCTGTCCCCAAACCCAATTTCCCACCCACCCCAGGTATTTCGGATTGCCACGCATTGTCGATTTTGACTTGTCTCCCCATATCTCTCCTCTCAAGCCGAACCCTCCCTTTTCATTGGTTCGACACCCCCTTTGCTCATCCACTGTTTGGCTCTCGCCAGCCCCTCAAATCCCTCAAAACCTCAAGAAGCTCGACACCATCCAGGGGCAAAGCAGCCCCGGCTGGATTAGCCCCACACCCACAAACATCCCCTCCCTCCCCCCCACCGACACTCAGTAACATCAGTGTGTACCATCCCCTCCCTCCCCCCCACCGACGCTCAGTAACAGCAGTGTGTACCATCCCCACCCTCCCCCCCCCCACCAACCCTCAATAACAGCAGTGTGTACCATCCCCTCCCTTCCCCCCACCGACGCTCAGTAACAGCAGTGTGTACCATCCCCTCCCCCCCCCACCGACGCTCAGTAACAGCAGTGTGTACCATCCCCTCCCCCCCCCCACCGACGCTCAGTAACAGCAGTGTGTACCATCCCCTCCCCCACCCCACCGACGCTCAGTAACAGCAGTGTGTACCATCCCCCCCCCCCCACCGACCCTCAGTAACAGCAGTGTGTACCATCCCCCCCCCCACCTACCCTCAGTAACAGCAGTGTGTACCATCCCCTCCCTCCCCCACCGACCCTCAGTAACAGCAGTGTGTACCGTCCCCTCCCTCCCCCCCCACCGACCCTCAGTAACAGCAGTGTGTACCATCCCCTCCCTCACCCCCACCGACCCTCAGTAACAGCAGTGTGTACCATCCCCTCCCCCCCCCCCCACCGACGCTCAGTAACAGCAGTGTGTACCATCCCCCCCCTACCCCCACCGACCCTCAGTAACAGCAGTGTGTACCATCCCCTCCCCCCCCCCACCGACGCTCAGTAACAGCAGTGTGTACCATCCCCCCCCCCTCCCACCGACCCTCAGTAACAGCAGTGTGTACCATCCCCTCCCTCCCCCACCGACCCTCAGTAACAGCAGTGTGTACCAGCTACAAGATGTGCTGCAGAAACTCACCAAAGACCCTCAGGCAGCACCTTCCAAACCCATGGCCACTTCCATCTCGAAGGACAAGGGGCAGCAGGTACATGGGAACACCCCCCCACCCCCCGCCGCAAGTTCTCCTCCGATCCCCTCCCCATCCCGACTTGGAAATATATTGGCCGTCCCTTCCTGGGTCAGAATCCTGGAATTCCCTCCCTCAGGGACATTGTGGATGCAGTAAAGTTATGCCCAAATATTGAAACAGTGAAACTAGGGCCAGAAAAGATCATTCTTCCCATCAATCCCACCCCACCGGATCAATTGGATCATGGCTGACCCTCCAACTCAGTTCCCCCATCCCCTTTCCCCCGCCCCCACCAAACAACCCTCCTTCGATTCCCCGGAACTGTCTCTGCACGCCTTCTGGAAGACATCCAATTTTTCAGGGCTCCCCCTCTCTCTGGGCGAGATCATCCCACCTCATCTCAGCAACCATTAGACCTCGGGCCCCCCACCAGCCCTAGACTCCCCCTCCTTCCCCCCCCCCCCCACCTCCGGTCATTGGGAGCTTCCCACTGGTATTGTCTCTGGTGGAATTTTGTATGAGGTGCCCACTCCCCCCTCATTCTCCTGAGCTCCGGTGGATGTATTCCGTAACCGATCTGATTTCGCGTCGTCCGCCAGTCCCGGGTATTCAGTCTGGGGAAACACTTCGACGCCCTCCCCTCGTCAGAACATCCCTCCCTCCCTCAGATACGGGGACACCCCCCCCCCCAGCAAACCGTACGGACAGCAGTCCGAGGGGGGCGGTCTCACTAATGACCGCTTTGGTCGATGATGTCCATGTTGCACGGCAGAGGCTGTGTGTGGCAATCCCAGCCTTTCTGCTGGCTGGTCAAATCAACACCCATTGAAGTCACACTCAGGTGTGCAAAACCTTTATCACAGCATTCAATCCCCACCCCACCCCACCCCACCCCAAATTCCACCATTTGGCATTCAGGACTGCTCCTGCCCTTTCCATAAATTCTCCATTAACCTGTCTAGACTTCACTGGATCTCACGCAGACTCCTTCCAGTATTGTAATGCTGTATTGTAATGCTGTATTGTAATGCTGTATTGTAATGCTGTATTGTAATGCTGTATTGTAATGCTGTGTTGCAATGCTGTATTGTAATGCTGTATTGTAATGCTGTGTTGTAATGCTGTGTTGTAATGCTGTGTTGTAATGCTGTATTGTAATGCTGTATTGTAATGCTGTATGAAACCAATGCGATTTTGAGGCAGTGCCTGTTAGTTTTATCTTGTGAGAGACTGGGTTGAGATAGATTTCTTCGGAGCACTGACTGACGTTGTTTGAGGTTTAAGAGATTTGTCACTGTTTACAGACTGAGGTAGTTTATTCATCATCGAAACTAAAACCCCATCAAACACTCCCAGTACAGGACAGCACGGGGATAGATACAGAGTACAGCTCCCTCTACACTGCCCCCCCATCAAACACTCTCAGGACAGGGACAGCACGGGAATAGATACAGAGTAAAACTCACTCTACACTGTCCCCCCATCAAACACTCCCAGGGACAGGGACAGCACGGGGTTAGATACAGAGTAAAGCTCCCTCTACACTGTCCCCCCATCAAACACTCCCAGGGACAGGGACAGCACGGGGTTAGATACAGAGTAAAGCTCCATCTACACTGTCCCCCATCAAACACTCCCAGGGACAGGGACAGCACGGGGTTAGATACAGAGTAAAGCTCCCTCTACACTGTCCCCCCATCAAACACTCCCAGGGACAGGAACAGCACGGGGATAGATACAGAGTAAAGCTCCCTCTACACTGTCCCCCATCAAACACTCCCAGGGCAGGGACAGCACTGGATTAGATACAGAGTAAAGCTCTCTCTACACTGTCCCCCCATCAAACACTCCCAGGGACAGGGACAGCACGGGGTTAGATACAGAGTAAAGCTCTCTCTACACTGTCCCCCATCAAACACTCCCAGGGACAGGGACAGCACGGGGATAGATACAGTGTAAAGCTCCCTCTACACTGTCCCCCCATCAAACACTCCCAGGACAGGGACAGCACGGGGTTAGATACAGAGTAAAGCTCTCTCTACACTGTGCCCCCATCACACACTCCCAGGGACAGGGGCAGCACGGGGTTAGATACAGAGTAAAGCTCTCTCTACACTGTCCCCTCCATCAAACACTCCCAGGGACAGGGGCAGCACGGGGTTAGATACAGAGTAAAGCTCTCTCTACACTGTCCCCTCCATCAAACACTCCCAGGGACAGGGACAGCACGGGGTTAGATACAGAGTAAAGCTCCCTCTACACTGTTCCCACCATCCCAGGACAGGGGGTGAGATACAGAGTAAAGCAACCTCTACACTGTCGGGTATTGGGGTTTCAATATCAAGCCAGGAGATGTAAGGGAGAGGTTTGCATTCCTGTAGCACCTCAGGACTGACAAAACACTGTCGCCAGCTCCCCTTCGTCATCCCTCATGGGGTGGGGGGCAAGTGAGCGGGTGAGGGTTTGGGTTTGACATCTCCACCCCACCGCCTCACCTCGGGATGGGGGGAGGAGGTCCTCCCTCGGGTTGCTGACCTTCTGCTTTTCTCCCACCCAACCCCACTCCAGGCGTGAGCCAGCCCTGCCTGCCGCACTCAGCGTTCCCAGTGTGCCCCGTGCCGACACACCCCGTGACCCTCGGAGGCGTCCCCCGGGAATTCCGGCCTGGGCCCTGCCACCTCGCCCGCTCGCAGGAGGAGCTGCTGGCCTCCGACATCGCCATGGCAACCAGGCAGGATGAAGACGGTGACACGTGAGTCAGGGCCTCCCTCCTTCTCTCTTGGGGTTTCAGGGGTAAGGGGGGGGGGTGGTGGCACGTCTTGGCTGCTCTCTCTCTTGACGGGTGGGCCAGGGAGGGGCGGTTGGAGGGGCCGATCGCCCACACAACACTCTCCAAATGACAGCCTGGCGCCTAGGCCCTGTGCTGGATTTGAGGCCTACTTCGAAAGAGTGTGTAAACAGGCCCTTCGGCCCAACAAGTCCTACCGAACCCCCTGAACAGTAACCTGCCCAGACCCCTTACTCTACATTAACCCCTGACTGAGGCATCCTAACCTGCACATCCCTGGACACTATGGGACACTATCCCATGGCCAATCCACCCTAACCTGCACATCCCTGGGCACTATGGGACAATTTCCCATGGCCAATCCACCCTAACCTGCACATCCCTGGGCACTATGGGACAATTTCCCATGGCCAATCCACCCTAACCTACACATCCCTGGGCACTATGGGACAATTTCCCATGGCCAATCCACCCTAACCTGCACATCCCTGGGCACTATGGGACAATTTCCCATGGCCAATCCACCCTAACCTGCACATCCCTGGGCACTATGGGACAATTTCCCATGGCCAATCCACCCTAACCTGCACATCCCTGGGCACTATGGGACACTATCCCAAGGCCAATCCACCCTGACCTGCACATTTTTGGACTGTGGTAGGAAACCGGAGCACCCGGAGGAAATCCACGCAGACACGGGGAGAACGTGCAAACTCCACACAGACAGTCACCCGAGGGTGGGATCGAACCCAGGTCCCTGGAGCCGTGAGGCAGCAGTGCTAATCACTGAGTCACCGTGGCCCCCAAACACTGGAAGAATGCTGCCAGGATGGTTGCTGTTCAATAATTCCTCACAGAGAAAGTGGGAGAAGCGTGTGAAACCCCATATGTGTTTCATTATACACTCATGGGGTGTGGGTGTCACTGCCTGGGCCCAGTATTCATTTCCCCATCCCTAGTTGCCCCCCCTTCAGAATGTGGGGGGTCATTGAACCCATGTGCTGTGGGTTAGAGTCATAGAGATGTACAGCACGGAAACAGACCCTTCGGTCCAACCCGTCCATGCTGACCCAGATATCCCAACCCAATCTAGTCCCACCTGCCAGCACCCGGCCCATGTCCCTCCAAACCCTTCCTATTCATATACCCATCCAGATGCCTCTTAAATGTTGCAATTGTACCAGCCTCCACCACATCCTCTGGCAGCTCATTCCATACACGTACCACCCTCTGGGTGAAAAAGTTGCCCCTCAGGTCCCTTTTATATCTTTTCCCTCTCACCCTAAACCTATGCCCCTCTAGTTCTGGACTCCCCCACCCCAGGGAAAAGACCTTGTCTATTTATCCTATCCATGCCCCTCATGATTTTATAAACCTCTATAAGGTCACCCCTCAGCCACCGATGCTCCAGGGAAAACAGCCCCAGCCTGTTCAGCCCCTCCCAGTAGCTCAAACCCTCCAACCCTGGCAACATCCTTGTAAATCTTTTCTGAACCCTTTCAAGTTTCACAACATCTTTCTGATAGGAAGGACACCAGAATTACACACAATATTCCAACAGTGGAAACTCTCAGAGAGAGAGTGGGGAGGGTAACAAAGGTGAGAGAGGGGCACAGATGTAGAGAGACAGATAAATTGAGAGATGGAGAGAGAAATGGAGAGATGAATGAAAGGGATGGCAGACTGAGTAACAAGATGTTTGTTTGCACTGTGTACAGACACTGTCCGGTGTACAGACACTATCCGGTGTACAGAGAGTGTCTGGTGTACAGATACTGTCCGGTGTACAGAGAGTGTCCGGTGTACAGAGAGTGTCCGAGTACAGAGAGTGTCCGGAGTACAGAGAGTGTCCGGTGTACAGAGTGTGTCCGGTGTACAGAGTGTGTCCGGTGTACAGAGTGTGTCCGGAGTACAGAGAGTGTCCGGTGTACAGAGAGTGTCCGGTGTACAGAGTGTGTCCGGTGTACAGAGTGTGTCCGGTGTACAGAGTGTGTCCGGTGTACAGAGTGTGTCCGGAGTACAGAGTGTGTCCGGAGTACAGAGTGTGTCCGGTGTACAGAGTGTGTCCGGTGTACAGAGAGTGTCCGGTGTACAGAGTGTGTCCGGTGTACGGAGAGTGCCCGGTGTACAGAGAGTGTCCGGTGTACGGAGAGTGCCCGGTGTACAGACACTGTCCGGTGTACAGAGAGTGTCCGGTGTACAGAGAGTGTCCGGTGTACAGAGAGTGTCCGGTGTACAGAGTGTGTCCGGTGTACAGAGAGTGTCCGGTGTACAGAGAGTGTCCGGAGTACAGAGAGTGTCCGGTGTACGGAGAGTGTCCGGTGTACGGAGAGTGTCCGGTGTACGGAGAGTGCCCGGTGTACAGACAGTGCCCGGTGTACAGACAGTGCCCGGTGTACAGCGTGTGTCCGGTGTACAGAGAGTGTCCGGTGTACAGAGAGTGTCCGGAGTACAGAGAGTGTCCGGTGTACAGAGAGTGTCCGGAGTACAGAGAGTGTCCGGTGTACAGAGAGTGTCCGGTGTACAGAGAGTGTCCGGAGTACAGAGAGTGTCCGGTGTACAGAGAGTGTCCGGTGTACAGACAGTGTCCGGAGTACAGAGAGTGTCCGGTGTACAGAGAGTGTCCGGAGTACAGAGAGTGTCCGGTGTACAGAGAGTGTCCGGAGTACAGAGAGTGTCCGGTGTACAGAGAGTGTCCGGTGTACAGAGAGTGTCCGGTGTACAGACAGTGTCCGGAGTACAGAGAGTGTCCGGTGTACAGAGAGTGTCCGGAGTACAGAGAGTGTCCGGTGTACAGAGAGTGTCCGGAGTACAGAGAGTGTCCGGTGTACAGAGAGTGTCCGGAGTACAGAGAGTGTCCGGTGTACAGAGAGTGTCCGGAGTACAGAGAGTGTCCGGTGTACAGAGAGTGTCCGGAGTACAGAGAGTGTCCGGTGTACAGAGAGTGTCCGGAGTACAGAGAGTGTCCGGTGTACAGAGAGTGTCCGGAGTACAGAGAGTGTCCGGTGTACAGAGAGTGTCCGGTGCACAGAGAGTGTCCGGTGTACAGAGAGTGTCCGGTGTACAGAGAGTGTCCGGTGTACAGAGAGTGTCCGGAGTACAGAGAGTGTCCGGTGCACAGAGAGTGTCCGGTGTACAGAGAGTGTCCGGTGTACAGAGAGTGTCCGGTGTACAGAGAGTGTCCGGAGTACAGAGAGTGTCCGGTGTACAGAGAGTGTCCGGTGTACAGAGAGTGTCCGGTGTACAGAGAGTGTCCGGAGTACAGAGAGTGTCCGGTGTACAGAGAGTGTCCGGAGTACAGAGAGTGTCCGGAGTACAGAGAGTGTCCGGTGTACAGAGAGTGTCCGGTGTACGGAGAGTGTCCGGTGTACAGAGTGTGTCCGGTGTACAGAGAGTGTCCGGAGTACAGAGTGTGTCCGGTGTACGGAGAGTGTCCGGTGTACAGAGTGTGTCCGGTGCACAGAGAGTGTCCGGTGTACAGAGTGTGTCCGGTGCACAGAGAGTGTCCGGTGTACAGACAGTGCCCGGTGTACAGACAGTGCCCGGTGTACAGAGAGTGCCCGGTGTACAGACAGTGCCCGGTGTACAGACAGTGCCCGGTGTACAGAGAGTGTCCGGTGCACAGACAGTGTCCGGTGCACAGACAGTGCCCGCTGTACAGCGTGTGTCCGGTGTACAGCGTGTGTCCGGTGTACAGAGAGTGTCCGGTGTACAGAGAGTGTCCGGTGTACAGAGTGTGTCCAGTGTACAGAGTGTGTCCAGTGTACAGAGTGTGCCCGGTGTACAGACACTGTCCGGTGTACAGACAGTGCCCAGTGTACAGACAGTGCCCGGTGCACAGACACTGTCCGGTGTACAGACACTGTCCGGTGTACAGACACTGTCCGGTGTACAGAGAGTGTCCGGTGTACAGAGAGTGTCCGGTGTACAGAGTGTGTCCGGTGTACAGAGAGTGTCCGGTGTACAGACACTGTCCGGTGTACAGAGTGTGTCCGGTGTACAGAGTGTGTCCGGTGTACAGAGTGTGTCCGGTGTACAGAGTGTGTCCGGTGTACAGAGAGTGTCCGGTGTACAGACACTGTCCGGTGTACAGAGAGTGTCCGGTGTACAGAGTGTGTCCGGTGTACAGAGAGTGTCCGGTGTACAGAGAGTGTCCGGTGTACAGAGAGTGTCCGGAGTACAGAGAGTGTCCGGTGTACGGAGAGTGTCCGGTGTACGGAGAGTGCCCGGTGTACAGACAGTGCCCGGTGTACAGACAGTGCCCGGTGTACAGAGAGTGTCCGGTGCACAGACAGTGTCCGGTGCACAGACAGTGTCCGGTGCACAGACAGTGTCCGGTGTACAGCGTGTGTCCGGTGTACAGCGTGTGTCCGGTGTACAGCGTGTGTCCGGTGTACAGCGTGTGTCCGGTGTACAGAGAGTGTCCGGTGTACAGAGAGTGTCCGGTGTACAGAGTGTGTCCAGTGTACAGAGTGTGTCCAGTGTACAGAGTGTGCCCGGTGTACAGAGAGTGTCCGGTGTACAGAGAGTGTCCGGTGTACAGAGTGTGTCCGGTGTACAGAGAGTGTCCGGTGTACAGAGAGTGTCCGGTGTACAGAGAGTGTCCGGTGTACAGAGTGTGTCCGGTGTACAGAGAGTGTCCGGCGTACAGACACTGTCCGGTGTACAGAGTGTGTCCGGTGTACAGAGAGTGTCCGGTGTACAGAGTGTGTCCGGTGTACAGAGAGTGTCCGGTGTACAGACACTGTCCGGTGTACAGAGTGTGTCCGGTGTACAGAGAGTGTCCGGTGCACAGACACTGTCCGGTGTACAGACACTGTCCGGTGTACAGAGAGTGTCCGGTGTACAGAGTGTGTCCGGTGTACAGAGTGTGTCCGGTGTACAGAGAGTGTCCGGTGTACAGAGAGTGTCCGGTGTACAGAGAGTGTCCGGTGCACAGACACTGTCCGGTGTACAGACAGTGCCCAGTGTACAGACACTGTCCGGTGCACAGACACTGTCCGGTGTACAGACACTGTCCGGTGTACAGAGTGTGTCCGGTGTACAGAGTGTGTCCGGTGTACAGAGTGTGTCCGGTGTACAGAGTGTGTCCGGTGTACAGAGTGTGTCCGGTGTACAGAGTGTGTCCGGTGTACAGAGAGTGTCCGGTGTACAGACACTGTCCGGTGTACAGAGTGTGTCCGGTGTACAGAGAGTGTCCGGTGCACAGACACTGTCCGGTGTACAGACACTGTCCGGTGTACAGAGTGTGTCTGGTGTACAGAGTGTGTCCGGTGTACAGAGAGTGTCCGGTGTACAGAGTGTGTCCGGTGTACAGAGTGTGTCCGGTGTACAGAGTGTGTCCGGTGCACAGAGAGTGTCCGGTGCACAGAGAGTGTCCGGTGTACAGAGAGTGTCCAGTGTACAGAGTGTGTCCGGTGTACAGAGAGTGTCCGGTGTACAGAGTGTGTCCGGTGTACAGACACTGTCCGGTGTACAGAGAGTGTCCGGTGCACAGAGAGTGTCCGGTGCACAGAGAGTGTCCGGTGCACAGAGAGTGTCCGGTGTACAGAGTGTGTCCGGTGTACAGAGAGTGTCCGGTGCACAGAGAGTGTCCGGTGCACAGAGAGTGTCCAGTGTACAGAGTGTGTCCGGTGTACAGAGAGTGTCCGGTGTACAGAGTGTGTCCGGTGTACAGAGAGTGTCCGGTGCACAGAGAGTGTCCGGTGCACAGAGAGTGTCCGGTGCACAGAGAGTGTCCGGTGCACAGAGAGTGTCCGGTGTACAGAGTGTGTCCGGTGTACAGAGTGTGTCCGGTGTACAGAGTGTGTCCGGTGTACAGAGAGTGTCCGGTGTACAGAGAGTGTCCGGTGTACAGAGAGTGTCCGGTGTACAGAGTGTGTCCGGTGTACAGAGAGTGTCCGGTGTACAGAGAGTGTCCGGTGTACAGAGAGTGTCCGGTGTACAGAGAGTGTCCGGTGTACAGAGAGTGTCCGGTGTACAGAGTGTGTCCGGTGTACAGAGAGTGTCCGGTGCACAGAGAGTGTCCGGTGCACAGAGAGTGTCCGGTGCACAGAGAGTGTCCGGTGTACAGAGTGTGTCCGGTGTACAGAGTGTGTCCGGTGCACAGAGTGTGTCCGGTGCACAGAGAGTGTCCGGTGCACAGAGAGTGTCCGGTGCACAGAGAGTGTCCGGTGCACAGAGAGTGTCCGGTGCACAGAGAGTGTCCGGTGCACAGAGAGTGTCCGGTGCACAGAGAGTGTCCGGTGCACAGAGAGTGTCCGGTGTACAGACACTGTCCAGTGTACAGAGTGTGTCCGGTGTACAGACACTGTCCAGTGTACAGAGTGTGTCCGGTGTACAGAGAGTGCCCAGTGTACAGACAGTGCCCAGTGTACAGACAGTGCCCAGTGTACAGACACTGTCTAGTGTACAGACAGTGCCCAGTGTATAGAGAGTGTCCGGTGTACAGACACTGTCCAGTGTACAGAGTGTGTCCGGTGTACAGACACTGTCCAGTGTACAGACAGTGCCCAGTGTACAGACACTGTCTAGTGTACAGACAGTGCCCAGGGTACAGAGAGTGTCCGGTGTACAGACACTGTCCAGAGGATGGACAGTGTCCAGTGTACAGAGAGAGCCTATCATGCAGGCAATCCCATGGTGTTCAAATCTCAATATAATAGGGGTGGCACGGTGGCTCAGTGATTAGCACTGCTACCTCCCAGGGCCCCGGGTTCGATTCCAGCTTCGGACGACTGTCTGTGCGGAGTTTGCACATTCTCCCTGTGTCTGCGTGGGTTTCTTCCCACTGTCCAAAGGTGTACAGGTCAGGGTGAATTGGCCATGCTAAATTGTCCATATTATTAGGTGCATTAGTCAAAGGGAAAAGGGTCCGGGTGGGTTACTCTTTGGAAGGTCAGTGTGGACTGGTTGGGCCAAGTGGCCTGTTTCCACACTGTAGGGAATCTAATTTAACCACCATAATGTCCTTTCACTCCTTCACTTTGTCGAACCGAAATGTGAAGAGAGGGTGTTAGCATGACTCCAGTTTAGCTGTTGAAATGACAGGTTGCGATAAGGGAAGTGGAAATCAGTAATATTTCCCGTCTCCTTGTCGCTTCTGTATTCAAACCTTGAGCCGATAAAAAATGGGTGAAGTCATTGGTGTGAGATTGGAATGAAAGATTGATTGAGATGGTGTATGTGTGCAAGTGGGTGAGAGTGTGTGTGAGAGAGAGTGTGAATAAAGGTGAGGGGGTAAGTGAGAGGGCGAGTGACTGAGTATGTGTGTGTCTGTGTGTGTTTCAGTGTGAGTGGGCTTATGTCAGTGTCTGTGGGGTGTACAGAATTTGAGAGTGGCTCTATGTGCATTTGTGTATGTGTGTGGGTCTGCCTGTCTGTGTGTGCATTGGTATGTCAGTGTGTGGGTGTGTGTGAGAGTATGTGTCTCTGTGCGGGTGTGTGTGTGTGTGACAGAGAGTGTGTCTGGATATGTGAGTGTGTGTAAGTGAGTAAGTGTGTGTGTGTAAGTGATTAAGTGTGTGTGTGTGAGAGAGAGAGAATTTGTATGTGTGTTTGAGAGTATAAGTAAGTGTGTGTGTGTGTGCGTGTGCATGAGAGAGAGAGGGTGTATGCGTGAGTATGTGTGAGAGAGAGAAATTTTGTGTGTTTTGTGTGTGTTTGTGTGTGAGCGTGAGAACGTGTGTGTGAGCGTGTGTGCATCGAGGTGTGTGTGACGGA
>NW_028270176.1:22252375-22302375 GCF_037043375.1 Chiloscyllium plagiosum | reverse complement strand
CGTGGGAAATTGTCCCATAGTGCCCAGGGATGTGCAGGTTAGGGTGGATTGGCCATGGGAAATTGTTCCATAGTGTCCAGGGATGTGCAGGTTAGTGTGGATTGGCTGTGGGAAATTGTCCCATAGTGCCCAGGGATGTGCAGGTTAGGGTGGATTGGCCATGGGAAATTGTCCCATAGTGTCCAGGGATGTGCAGGTTAGGGTGGATTGGCCATGGGAAATTGTCCCATAGTGCCCAGGGATGTGCAGGTTAGGGTGGATTGGCCATGGGAAATTGTCCCATAGTGCCCAGGGATGTGCAGGTTAGGGTGGATTGGCCATGGGAAATTGTCCCATAGTGCCCAGTGAGGTGCAGGTTAGGGTGGACTGGCCATGGGGAATTGTCCCATAGTGCCCAGGGATGTGCAGGTTCGGTGCATTAAGTCAGGGATAAATGCAGAGTAATGGGTTTGTGTGGGATACCCTTCGGAGGGTCGGTGTGGCCTTGATGGACCAAAGAGCCTGCTTCCACACTGTCGGGATTGTACGAAGTCACATTTCCCCACGTTATACTCCACTTGGGCCAAGCTTTTCATCTCCACCTGAACCAGGCTCGATCCCTGTGCAGAATCAGTGCTGCCCTCAGCACCTGGGTTCCCTCCCACACCCACCTTTGTGATAAACGTGAGGATAGCACATTCCCTTCCCTCACAGCTATCGAGTTTAAACATCTGAGGCGCTTCTTCACGAACCCAGCCCCCGTTTTACCAGCTCACTGTCCACTTCTGATTCGCCTGTCCTCTGTTCTGATCAACAAGAGACTTAGAAATCCATTCTGACCTTATTTATCACATTGAGTAATGTACATTCCCAAATAACAGATGTTGATCTAATTGGTTCACGGTTACTTCACTCCCTTTTCAAATAAAGGTGTTCCACTGGCAATTCTCCAACTCTCTGGAGATTTTCCAGAGTCTAAGTGAGATTAAACACAGAAAATCATAGAATCATAGAATCCTGACGCAGTGGAAACAGGCCATTCAAGATCAAAGAACAAAGACACTTTACAGCCCAGGAACAGGCCCTTCAGCCCTCCAACCCTGAGCCAATCCAAATCTACTGTCTAAACCTGTTGGTCATTCCGAAGCATCTGTATCCCTCTGCTCCCCACCTACTCATACATTAGTCCAGACGCATCTTAACTGAATCTACCGAGCCTGCCTCTACCACCTCTGCTGGTAACGTGTCCCAGATGCCCACCACCCTCTGTGTGAAGTACTTAACGCATGTATCCTCCTTAAACTTTCCACCTCTCACCTTGAAACAGTGACCTCTCGTTATTCAGCCCAACTCATCAACAGCGACCCTCCGAAGAGTAACACACCCAGTCCCATTCCCCCGACACTATTACTCGACATTTACCCCTGACTAATCCACCCTAACCTGCACGTCCCTGGGCACTATGGGACAATTTCCCATGGCCAATCCACCCTAACCTGCACATCCCTGGGCACTATGGGACAATTTCCCATGGCCAACCCACCCTAACCTGCACATCCCTGGACACTATGGGACAATTCCCCATGGCCAATCCACCCTAGCGTGCACATCCCTGGACACTATGGGACAATTCCCCATGGCCAATCCACCCTAACATGCACATCCCTGGACACTATGGGACAATTTCCCGTGGCCAATCCACCCTAACCTGCACATCCCTGGACACTATGGGACAATTTCCCATGGCCAATCCACCCTAACCTGCACATCCCTGGACACTATGGGACAATTTCCCATGGCCAATCCACCCTAACCTACACATCCCTGGGCACTATGGGACAATTTCCCATGGCCAATCCACCCTAACCTACACATCCCTGAGCACTATGGGACAATTTCCCATGGCCAATCCACCCTAACCTGCACATCCCTGGACACTATGGGACAATTTCCCGTGGCCAATCCACCCTAACCTGCACATCCCTGGACAGTATGGGACAATTTCTCGTGGCCAATCCACCCTAACCTGCACATCCCTGGACAGTATGGGACAATTCCCCGTGGCCAATCCACCCTAACCTGCACATCCCTGGACAGTATGGGACAATTTCCCGTGGCCAATCCACCCTAACCTGCACATCCCTGGACACTATGGGACAATTTCCCATGGCCAATCCACGCTAACCTGCACATCCCTGGGCACTATGGGACAATTTCCCATGGCCAATCCACCCTAACCTGCACATCCCTGGACACTATGGGACAATTTCCCATGGCCAATCCACGCTAACCTGCACATCACTGGGCACTATGGGACAATTCCCCGTGGCCAATCCACCCTAACCTGCACTGTGGGAGGAAACCGGAGCACCCGGAAGAAACCCACGCAGGCACAGGGAGAATGTGCAAACTCCACACAGCCAGTCGCCTGAGGGTGGGATTGAACCTGGGTCACTGGCGCCGGGAGGCAGCATTGCTAACCACTGAGCCACCGTGCCACAACGAAATAGTTGCAGGCGTGGTCCATTCGGCCCTTTGAGCCTGTACCACTAGCCCGTACGATCGTGGCAATCTCAGTAGAGGTCGCTCTGTGGTGATGCGCATTTTGTTCATGAGAATTCATCGCTGTAATGCGACTGACGAATGGGGACACTGTTTCTAAAGCACAAACGTTTAAGGTGTGTGTTGGTGATAACACAATTCCTGCCCCTTTGGTTTGAACCATGCTGCTATTCTGCCGTATTCTTATAACAGGATTACATGAGAATGGAACTACCACATTTCAACAGGACCAAATTGTATCCCATTCGCACCCTCTCCCCGTACCCCTTGATCCATTTAGTCCCCTGTTCCAGCTCCCTCTTGGATATATCTAATGAACTGGCCCCCAGCAGCTTCCTGTGGGACAGAATTCCACAGGTTCCCAACTCCCTGAGTGAAGAAATTCTCCCTCATCTCAGTCCGGAATGGCTTCCCCCTTTAGTCTTAGACTGTGACCCCCTAGTTCTGGATTCCCCCAACATTTCTCCCACATCCAGCCTGTCCTGTCCCACCAGGATTGTATACGTTTCTATGAGAATCCACCCCCACATTCCCCTAAATTCCAGTGAGTCCAAGCCCAGTCGATCCAGACTTCCTTCATGTGTCATTCCCAGGAATCAGTCTGGTGAACCTTCGCTGGGATCCCTCAAGACTAGGAGACTGAAACTAGACACAGTCCTCAAGGAGTAGCCTCAGCGAGGCCCTGGGTAACTGCAGCAAGACCAGAGAATCCACTTCCATTTTCATTATTCCCTCCTAGCATGGGGGCATCCTGGGCTAGATCAACATTAGTCAGCCGTCCTAATCAGTTCAGAGATAGCCACATGGCTGTGGGTCTGGAGTCACGTGTAGGCCCAGACCAGGTAAGGATGGCTGTTTCCTTACCTGAAGGACATTCATGACCCAGATGGGGTTTTTTTTCCCAATAATCAGCAATGGATTCATGGTCATCTTCCCGCTCTGAATTCCCATTTTGATTTGTTGAATTCTATCTCCCACCACCTGCAGGGTTGGAAGCTGGATTCCAAGAAAGCTCCTGTGTCTCTGGGATTGATAGTCTAGAGTTCACGGCATCAGACTAAACATCAGACCAGAAGACACAACAGCAGAAACTGGGCCATTCGGCCCATTGAGTCTGCTCCGCCATTCGATCCTGGATGACATGTTTCCCAACCCCATTCTCCCGCCTTCTCCCTGCAACCCTTGACCTCCCTCTCTCTAACCAGGAACCGATCCATCTCTGTCTTAAACACACTCAGTGACGTGTTCCCCCAGGGCACTCTGCGGGAGTGAGTCCCACACATTCCTCACCCTCCAGCTGAAGAAATTCCTCCTCAACTCAGTGCTCCAGGGTCACCCACTCGCTCTGAGGTTCCTAGTCCTCCCTCTCACCTCCTCCATTTCCATCCTTACCTTCAGCTACTTCCTTGAACATTCGGGGATGTATCCCATCAGATCCAGGGGACCAGGCCCAATCATTTCCCCGGCATTTTGCTCTTGGGTGAATGTGGCTTAATCTGCCCCTACTCCCACCTGGTTACGTGGTGTTTGTTGAACAGTGTCTGGGTCGGGGCATTAACAGCTCCTTCCCTGGTCTCACCACTTGCTCGGACGCCGGGAAAGAATTGGATTGATGGGCTTTGTTGACAGGGGGTCAGAGAATGACAGGGAGGGAGGGCAAACCCATAGCACTGACCCTCCGACAGTGCCCACTCCCTCAGCACTGACCCTCCAACAGTGCCCACTCCCTCAGCACTGACCCTCTGACAGTGCCCACTCCCTCAGCACTGACCCTCCAACAGTGCGGCACTCCCTCAGCACTGACCCTCTGACAGTGCCCACTCCCTCAGCACTGACCCTCCGACAGTGCCCACTCCCTCAGCACTGACCCTCTGACAGTGTGGCACTCCCTCAGCACTGACCCTCCAACAGTACGGCACTCCCTCAGCACTGACCCTCTGACAGTGCCCACTCCCTCAGCACTGACCCTCCAACAGTGCCCACTCCCTCAGCACTGACCCTCTGACAGTGCCCACTCCCTCAGCACTGACCCTCTGACAGTGCCCACTCCCTCAGCACTGACCCTCTGTCAATGCCCACTCTCTCAGCACTGACCCTCCGACAGTGCCCACTCCCTCAGCACTGACCCTCGAACAGTGCGGCACTCCCTCAGCACTGACCCTCCGACAGTGCCCGCTCTCTCAGCACTGACCCTCTGACAGTGCCCGCTCTCTCAGCACTGACCCTCCGACAGAGCAACACTCCCTCAGTGTCCAGAGATGTGTAGGCTACATGGATTAGCCATGGGAAAGGCAGGTTTTTGGGATGGTTTAGGGAGAGGGATGCTCTTCAGAGGGTTGGCGTAGACTCGATTGGTTGCGTGTCCTGTATCCACACTGGAGGGATTCAATGATTCTTAGCTCCCTCTTATATCTTTCCCCTCTCACCCTAAACCTATGCCCCTCTAGCTCTGGACTCCCCCACCCCAGGGAAAAGACTTTGTCTATTTACTCTATCCATGCCCCTCATGGTTTTGTAAACCTCTATAAGGTCACCCCTCAGCCTCCGACGCTCCAGGGAAAACAGCCCCAGCCTGTTCAGCCTCTCCCTGTAGCTCAGATCCTCCAATCCTGGCAACATCCTTGTAAATCTTTTCTGAACCCTTTCAAGTTTCACAACATCTTTCCGATAGGAAGGAGACCAGAATTACACACAATATTCCAACAGTGGCCTAACCAATGTCCTATACAGCCGCAACATGACCTCCCAACTCCTGTACTCAATACCCTGACCGATAAAGGAAAGCATACCAAACACCTTGCCCCTGCTTCTCCTCACACAGTGTGCCAAGGCTCAGTCTCTCTGTCTCGCTCAGCCATCTCTCGCTTCCTTGTTTCTTGCCAGCTGCAAGGGCAAAACCATATCTAACAGGCTGGAGGAGAGGGGCTGAATGGCCTCCTGTTCCTGTGTAACAGGTTGGAGAAGGGGTGCTGAACGGCCTCCTGTTCCTATGTAACAGGCTAGAGGAGGGAGGCTGAATGGTCTCCTGTTCCTGTGTAACAGGCTAGAGGAGGGAGGCTGAATGGTCTCCTGTTCCTATTGAACAGATAATGCCTGATCTCTGAGGGTCGGAACAGCCCTGGTCTGTGAGCTTTGATTAGTTTCTCCAGCGGACAGGGTGATGTTTGGTGTTGGAGGCTTCGAGGTGTGGAATCCAGGAGAGAGCGGAGCCAAGCTGATCTGACTCTATGTCTGTCTTTCTCGTTGTGTTCAGGCCCCTGCACATCGCTGTGGTCCAGGAGGACAGCGCAATGGTCGATAAACTCATCCAACTCCTCCAGCTGGGGAGAAAGGACCTGGATATTTACAATAACCTTCGACAGGTAAGGGTCCGAGATAGAGAGAGAGAGATTAACACACACTCACAGGGCAGAGACACAGGGGAGAGAGGGAGAGAGACACAGGAGAGAGAGAGAGAGAGAGAGACACACACACACAGACAAAGACACATACACACACACAGATAGAGAAAGCCACACACAGGAGAGAGATTAACACCCACCCACTGGAGAGACACACAGGATAGAGAGACACACACAGAGGAGAGAGATGAGAGAGAGAGAGAGACAAGGGGAGAGAGAGGGGAGATGGACACAAATGAGCGAGACATGAGAGAGAGAGAGAGAGACACATAGAAGAAAGAGTGATACATGAGACAGAGGCACAAGCAAGAGATAGACAAAAGAGAGGGAGATAAAAGAGAGTGAGAGAGACAGGAGAGAGAGGAGCACAACAGAGTGAGATGAGAGAGAGGGAGAGACAACAGAGAGAGGGGGAGACAGACAAAGAGAGAGAGCGAGAGAGAAGAAAGAGATTAACACAGACATGTAAGAGGAGGACAAGAGAAAGAGAGAGAGAGAGAGCCAAATACACAAAAGTTAGAGAGATGTACACATGCAAGGGAGAAAAATCAACAGACAAAAGAGATAGAGAGAGAGAGAGAGAGACACACACAAAAGAGAAAAAGTATAACATAGCAAAGATAAGTGGGAAAACGGAGGACTGGGAAGCTTTTAAAGAGCAACAGAGGATTACTAAGAAGGAAATACGCAGAGGAAAAATGAGGTACAAAGGTAAACTGGCCAAGAATATTAAGGAGGATAGTAAAAGCTTTTTTAGGTATGTGCAAGGCAAAAAAATGGTTAGGACAAAAATTGGGCCCTTGAAGACAGAAACAGCGGAATATATTACGGGGAACAAAGAAATGGCAGAAGAATTAAATGGGTACTTCAGATCTGTGTTCACTGGGGAAGACACAAGCAATCTCCCTGAGGTAACAGTGGCTGAAGGACCTGAACTTAAGGGAATTTATATTTGCCAGGATTTGGTGTTGGAGAGACTGTTAGGTCTGAAGGTTGATAAGTCTCCGGGGCCTGATGGTCTGCATCCGAGGGTACTGAAGGAGGTGGCTCGGGAAATCGTGGATGCGTTGGTGATTGTTTTCCAGAGTTCGATAGATTCGGGGTCGGTTCCTGAGGATTGGAGGGTGGCTAATGTTATACCACTTTTTAAGAAAGGTGGGCGAGAGAAAGCAGGAAATTATAGACCAGTTAGTCTGACCTCAGTGGTGGGAAAGATGCTGGAGTCTATTATAAAGGATGAAATTACTGCACATCTGGATAGTAGTAACAGGATAGGTCAGAGTCAGCATGGATTTATGAAGGGGAAATCATGCTTGACTAATCTTCTTGAGTTTTTTGAGGATGTAACTCTGAAGTTGGACGAGGGAGATCCAGTAGATGTAGTGTACCTGGACTTTCAGAAAGCTTTTGATAAAGTCCCACACAGGAGGTTAGTGAGTAAAATTAGGGCGCATGGTATTGGGGGCAAAGTACTAGATTGGATTGAAAATTGGTTGGCTAATAGGAAACAAAGGGTAGTGATAAACGGCTCCATTTCGGAATGGCAGGCAGTGACCAGTGGGGCAGTGCAGGGATCCGTGCTGGGACCGCAGCTTTTTACAATATATGTTAATGATATAGAAGATGGTATCAGCAATAACATTAGCAAATTTGTTGATGATACAAAGCTGGGTGGCAGGGTGAAATGTGATGAGGATGTTAGGAGATTACAGGGTGACCTGGACAAGTTAAGTGAGTGGGCAGATGCATGGCAGATGCAGTTTAATGTGGATAAATGTATGGTTATCCACTTTGGTGGCAAGAACAGGAAGGCAGATTACTACCTCAATGGAATCAATTTATGTAAAGGGGCAGTACAGAGAGATCTGGGTGTTCTTGTACACCAGTCAATGAAGGCAAGCATGCAGGTACAGCAAGTAGTGAAGAAGGCTAATAGCATGCTGGCCTTCATAACAAGAGGAATTGAGTATAGAAGCAAAGAGGTGCTTCTACAGCTGTACAGGGCCCTGGTGAGACCACACCTGGAGTATTGTGTGCAGTTCTGGTCTCCAAATTTGAGAAAAGACATTCTGGCTATTGAGGGTGTGCAGCATAGGTTCACGAGGTCAATTCCCGGAATGGCGGGATTACCTTACACTGAAAGACTGAAGCGACTGGGATTGTATACCCTTGAGTTTAGAAGACTGAGAGGAGATCTGACTGAGACATATAAGATTATGAAAGGGTTGGACACTCTGGCAGCAGGAAACATGTTTCCGCTGATGGGTGAGTGCCGAACCAGAGGACACAGCTTAAAAATACGGGGTGGACCATTTAGAACAGAGATGAGGAGAAACTTCTTCACCCAGAGAGTGGTGGCAGTGTGGAATGCTCTGCCCCAGAGGGCAGTGGAGGCCCAGTCTCTGGATTCATTTAAGAAAGAGTTGGATAGAGCTCTCAAAGATAGTGGAATCAAGGGTTATGGGGATAAGGCAGGAACAGGATACTGATTAGGAATGATCAGCCATGGTCATATTGAATGGCGGTGCAGGCTCGAAGGGCTGAATGGCCTACTCCTGCACCTATTGACTATTGTCTATTGTCATGTTGGGGGAGATTGTTCTGCTGTGTTAAAAGACCGAGTGTACAATGGTGCAATTTGTGAAAGGTTGCGATGATGTGAGAGAGAATCTTTCTAACGCGGCGAGTTTGTTAATGTCTGGAACGCACTGCCTGGTGGTGTCATGGAGACATTGGATGGTTCAGTTCTAGTCACCACGTTATCGGAAGGATGTGGAAGCTTTGGAGAGGGTGCAGAGGAGATTTCCCACGATGGTACGGAGGCAAGGTCTTATGTGGAAAAGCTGAGGGACTTGAGACTGTTTTCATTGGAGAGAAGATTGAGAGGTGACTTATTCGAGACATACAAGCTAATCAGAGCCTTTTTCCTCGGATGGCGATGGCTAGCACGAGGGGTCATAGCTTTAAATTGAGGGGTGGTAGATATAGGACAGATGTCAGAGGTAGGTTCTTTACTCAGAGAGTATTAGGGACATGGAACACACTGCCCGCAACAGTAGGAGACTCAGCAACTTTAAGGGTGTTTAAGTGGTCATTTGGTAGGTATATGGATGAGAATGGAATAGTGTAGGTTAGATGGGCTTCAGCGAGTTTTGAGAAGATTTGTAGCTCAGGGTTGAGGTTTTGGATGTAGCTTTGTTCGCTGAGCTGGGCTTCAGATTAGTATCACAGGTCAGCTCAACATGGAGGGCCAAAGGGGCCTGGACTGCTCCGGAATGTTCTCTGTTCGATGGTTGCTTGGAAAGGAATGGGGTGCGGGATGGCATGATGGTCAGATGGCACGCTGGAGAGAGTCAGTGGGCTGCAGAGAGACGGACTGCACTGTCAGGATTCAGTAAGTTCCTCGTTGACCTTTTGAAAGGCGGGAGAGGAAATGAGACTTGTTTTAAACATCAGCCTGTTTCCACTTGAGTTGTGAGTAAACCAGCCAGTTAATGAGTAATCTCTTGTCAGACAACATCGCCTATTTTCCGTGTAGATACACCCAAAGGAGGAATCTCAATTAATGTTTGAGAGGAGCAGGTCAGGGTGTTCTTACTGAGAAACAACAGGGAGCAAACGGGAGCTTGAGATTAAAATAACACCCGATGTTTTATCAGTGATAGAGAGAGCGCGCGGGAAAGCTCACAGGTCAAAGTGATCTTCGGACAAAGGGTGGAGCCCCGTTCTGAGCACTTTACGCAGAAACATAGACAATAGATACAGGAGTACGCCATTCGGCCCTTCCAGCCTGCACCACCAATCCAATGCAATCTCAGGATCCCATTCCCACCCTCTCCCCTTGATCCCTTTAGCCCCATGACCCACATCCAGCTCCCTCTTGGATATATCTAATGAACTGGCCCCCAGCAGCTTCCTGTGGGAGAGAATTCCACAGGTTCCCAACTCCCTGACTGAAGAAATTCTCCCTCATCTCAGTCCGGAATGGCTTCCCCCTTTAGTCTTAGACTGTGACCCCCTAGTTCTGGATTCCCCCAACATTTCTCCCACATCCAGCCTGTCCAGTCCCACCAGGATTGTATATGTTTCTATGAGAATCGACCCCCACATTCCCCTAAATTCCAGTGAGTCCAAGCCCAGTCGATCCAACCTTCCCTCATGTGTCATTCCCGGGAATCAGTCTGGTGAACTTTCGCTGGGATCCCTCAATAGCGGGAATGTCCCTCCCTCAAGACTAGGAGACCGAAACTAGACACAGTCCTCAAGGAGTGGCCTCACCAAGGCCCTGGGTAACCGCAGCAAGACGCCCTCACTGCAATACTCCAATCCTCTCGCTAGGAAGGCCAGCACGTCATCAACTCCCCCTCACTGCTTGCTACCCCCTGCCTGCCAACCTTCGGGGACTGTTCCACCGAGACACCCAGATCTGGTCGCATCTCACCTCTTGCTGAGGTGAGGGGGTTGGGGGTACGTGTGGAGAAGGATTTATGGGGTGTTCCCTTCAGAGAGGGAGCGTGAGGTTGTCCCTCGAGGAGCAGAGAGAAGGTTAAGGGAGAGATAGAATCAGGTCGTTCCGAATCACGGCGTTTCCCCAGGAGGGTCAGTCGCCAGAGGGACACGGGACAGGGGGAGGGGAATGGGGAAATCGACCCAGAGGGATGCTGTGGGGGGGGTGTTGAGGAGGAGAATTTGTCTCTTGTCCCAGCGAGTTGTGAGGCACTGCCAGGGAGGGAGCAGGATTGACGGGGAGCTGTTCCTGGAAAGCGGGGCGTGGGGCGGAGGTGGGGGACAGATGGGACCGGTCAGGACCGAATCCGAAAGGTCACTGAGTAAATCACGCCTGGGGTCGCACACCAGAGAACCGGGAAGTGTGGTGCTGGAAAAGCACAGCAGGTCTGGCAACATCCGAGGAGCAGGAGAGACGGCGTTTTGGGCATAAGCCCTTCATCAGGAATGTCAGGGGGGTGGGAAAGGGGGTTGAGAGATAAATGGGGCGGGGGGGGGGGGGGAGTCTGGGGATGGGGTGAAGGTAGCTGGGAAGGCAATAGGTCAGAGTTGAGGGTGGAGTGGATAGGTGGGAAGGGAGATGGACAGGTAGGACCATTCAAGAGGACGGTGCCAAGTTGGAGGGTTGGATCTGGGATGAGGTGGGAGGTGGGGGGGAGGGGAGATGAGGAAACTGGAGAAATCCACATTGATCCCCAGTGGTTGGAGGGTGGAAGATGAGGCGTTCTTCCTCCAGGCGTCGGGTGGTGAGGGTTTGGTGATGGAGGAGGCCCAGGACTTGCGTGTCCTTGGGAGACTGGGAGGGGGAGTTGAGGTAGTCAGCCGCAGGACAGTGGGGGTTGCTGGGTGCGTAGAGAGAGAGAGTGCGTGCCGTGTTTTGCAGATTGGCATTCGCAGGGTGATAGGGGCACAGATGATGGGCTGAAGGCCTTTATTCTGCACTGTAATGACTCCATGGTGAGATGGAGAGGAGAACAATTTCTCTTCCTACGTGGGTCCTCCCTAATCCCTGCTGGTCTCTCCTAGCTCCCTGAGGGCACGGACACCTATTGAGACTGATGGCCCCAATCTCCACCAGACATGAGGAGGCAGTGGCCGAACGGTGTGACCACTGGGTTATCTGCCCGGAGACACGGATAATGTCACGGGGACCTGGTTCAAATCCCACCCCGGGGCAGACCGTGCAATTTGAGCTCAATAAAAAAAAGTCTGGTGTTTGGAGACCAGGGACAACCATGAATCCATTGTCAGGACGAATCCCATCTAGTTCACTCGTGTCTACTGGGGAAGGAATCTGCCATCCTTCCCCAGTCTGGGCCTACACATAACTGCAGGCCCACAGGTTGACTCTTAACTGAAAAGATTTACAAGGATGTTGCCAGGGTTGGAGGATCTGAGCTACAGGGAGAGGCTGAACAGGCTGGGGCTGTTTTCCCTGGAGCGTCGGAGACTGAGGGGTGACCTTATAGTGGTTTATAAAATCATGAGGGGCATGGATAGGATAAATAGACAAGGTCTTTTCCCCCTTGTGTGGGGGAGTCCAGAACTAGAGGTTTATAAAACCACGAGGGGCCTGGAGAGGGTAAATAAACAAGGTCTTTTCCCTGGGGTGGGGGAGTCCAGAACTAGAGGGGCGTAGGTTTAGGGTGAGAGGGGAAAGATATAAAAGGGAGCTGAAGGGCAACTTTTTCACCCAGAGGGTGGTACGTGTATGGAATGAGCTGCCAGAGGAAGTGGTGGAGGCTGGTACAATGTCAACATTTAAAAGGCATCTGGATGGGGATGTGAATAGGAAGGGTTTGGAGGGATATGGGCCGGGTGCTGGCAAATGGGACTGGATTAGGTTAGGATATCTGGGTCGGCATGGACGAGTTGGGCCGAAGGGCCTGTTTCCGTGCTGGACACCTCAATGATTCCAGGCCCCTTGAATAAATTAGGGATGGGAAGTGAATGCTGTCCTGTCCAGAGAGGTGGCCTGCATGAATATAGGAAAATAGACACAGGGTGGGGGGAGTGAACGGATGTTTCTCTGCCTGCTGATATCGATGCAATTCCATGTCCTGCACCAAAGGCACACCACTGGAAGGTTTTACCTAAACCCCCCCCCCATCCCTGGGAACGCCCCATAATACCTCCTCCACAACCCCTTCACCCTCCCCTACCAGCACCCCGAACCTGTCCCCAGGAGAAGGGAGATATCACCCACCGAACACTCTTCCAGCGTACCCCCGACCTCCCTCCTCAGACCCTCCTCCCTCTCTGCCAGGAAATGCTTCAGAACGCCTTGACCTCCCAGACTCAGACGAACATAAGGACTAGGAGCAGGGGGAGGCCATTCGGCCCCTTCAAGCCCGCTCTGCCAGCCATTAAGACCATGGCTGATCTTTTCATGAGCTCAGCTCCACTAACCCGCCCTCTCACCGTAACCCTGAATCCCTTCATTGTTCAAATCTAACTTAGCTTTAAAACACGTTCACTGAAATACCATCAACGACTTCCCTGGGCAGGGAATTCCACAGATTCCCAACCCTCTGACTGAAGAGATTCCTTCTCAATTCAGTCTGAAACCTGCTCCCCCTAATCTTGAGGCTCGATCCTCTTGTCCTAGTTACACCTGCCAGTGGGAACATCCCCTCTACCTCGATCTTATCTATTCCCTTCATCATTTTATACGTTTCTATAAGACTGCCCCCCACCCACAACCCCCCCCTCCCTCCCCCTCATTCTTCTGAATCCCCAACTACTCCTCATAAGCTTCAACTCTGGAATCAACTGAGTGAACCCTTTTGTCCCAGGCCTGCCCTTGTCTAGCCCCTTCCCCATCCGGGGTGATTTGTGAGGGGGGGGTGGGGCATGGCGCGCAGGTGGGAGGGGGCAGGCAGTGGGAAGGAGAGAGGGTGCGGAGGGGTCTCGCGGAACAGTGGGATGTCTGACAGCGGCTGATTTCCAGCGAGACAGGGGGAGCTGACTGAGCACTGAGCAGGTACTCGGAATCTGGTCGTTGCTTGGAATGACTCATTTCGTTTCCCCCCTTCCCGCCTGCATCCCCTCCACCCCAGGCGATAGAGAAAGGAAACACAGGTGACTCGCTCACCTGGTCACATCCGCCCTTCACGTCACTAACCCGACACTGACAGGGAGACTCAATGGTTAGCATTGCTGCCTCCCAGCGCCAGGGACCTGGGTTCGATTTCACCCTCAGGTGGCTGTCTGTGCGGGGTTTGCATGTTCTCCCACGTGGTTTTCCTCCAGGGGCTCCAGTTTCCTCCCACAGTCCAAAGATGTGTAGGTCAGGGTGGATTGGCCATGGGAAATTGTCCCATAGTGCCCAGGGATGTGCAGGTTAGGGTGGATTGGCCATGAGAAATTGTCCCATAGTGCCCAGGGATGTGCAGGTTAGGGTGGATTGGCCATGGGAAATTGTCCCATAGTGTCCAGGGATGTGCAGGTTAGGGTGGATTGGCCATGGGAAATTGTCCCATAGTGCCCAGGGATGTGCAGGTTAGGGTGGATTGGCCATGGGAAATTGTCCCATAGTGTCCAGGGATGTGCAGGTTAGGGTGGATTGGCCATGGGAAATTGTCCCATAGTGCCCAGGGATGTGCAGGTTAGGGAGGATTGGCCATGGGAAATTGTCCCATAGTGCCCAGGGATGTGCAGGTTAGGGTGGATTGGCCATGGGAAATTGTCCCATAGTGCCCAGGGATGTGCAGGTTAGGGTGGATTGGCCATGGGGAATTGTCCCATAGTGCCCAGGGATGTGCAGGTTAGGGTGGATTGGCCATGGGAAATTGTCCCATAGTGTCCAGGGATGTGCAGGTTAGGGTGGATTGGCCATGGGAAATTGTCCCATAGTGCCCAGGGATGTGCAGGTTAGGGTGGGTTGGCCATGGGAAATTGTCCCATAGTGCCCAGGGATGTGCAGGTTAGGGTGGATTGGCCATGGGGAATTGTCCCATAGGGCTGGACTAAGTGGCTGGGTCGGAGTATGATGCTCTTTGGAGGGTCAGTGTGGACCTGATGGGCTGAATGGCCTCCTTCCACACATTTGGGATTCTGTGGTGAAAAGCAGTCCTGTTGTTGTGGCAGTGAGGAAGAATAGTGGATGTTTTGAGGAGCTGGAGAATGTAATTTTAATGGGATCCTTGCTTTACTGGATGTACACTAATCACTTGGGATCTTTCTGTGCTGGCGACAGGGTGCAGATGACATTCAGAGAGAATTGTCAATATTCGGAGATGATACAAAGCAGACTGCGTCTTTGGTTTGTTTTGATATGGGCACAGAGTACAAGAGCAGGAAGGTGATGTTGAACATGTTCGAGATGGTCTTCAATTGGAGTATTGTCCGCTCCTCACGTAAGAAGGACGTGTATACGTCATTGAGAGAGAGCGCAGATGCGAGTTGCAGGAACGGTCACTGAGATGAGAGGCTTCAGTGATGAGGGTAGGTGGGAGAATGTCTCCTTTAGAGAGGGAAAGGTAATGCCGTCGAAGAGATTTGAGAGAACTTTCCCCAATCATGTGTCGAAACTGTCCCTGCCCATCAAAGGGTGCAAGATGCAGGGCTACAGATCGTAAGGTGATTTAAATACTGACTGACCAACAGTGCCCACTCCCTCAGCACTGACCCTCCAACAGTGCCCACTCCCTCAGCACTGACCCTCCGACAGTGCGACACCCCCTCATCACTGACCCTCCGACAGTGCCCAATCCCTCAGCACTGACCCTCCGACAGTACGGCACTCCCTCATCACTGACCCTCTGACAGTGCCCACTCCCTCAGCACTGACCCTCCGACAGTACGGCACTCCCTCAGCACTGACCCTCCGACAGTGCGGCACTCCCTCAGCACTGACCCTCCGACAGTGCAGTACTCCCTCAGCACTGACCCTCCGACAGTGCAGTACTCCCTCAGCATTGACCCTCCGACAGTGCCCACTCCCTCAGCACTGACCCTCCGACAGTGCGGCACTCCCTCAGTGCCGTATGGGGAAGGCTGACCTGGTAAATGTTGCTGGAGGAGGTGTATAGCTCATCTATTTTTGCACTGGGAGGGGGATAGAGTGAGAGAGACTGCAGGGGGGAAGTTAGAGACGTCCTGGGACATTTTGAGTGGTTAGATTTCTGCTTTTAGCGTCAGGTCCCAATCCTGTCTGACGACCTGAATTCCACGAAGCCAGCCTTGAATCTGAAATGCGGTTGGGTTGTTGGCTTTCGTGTCGTGGAGGAGCTGCCAAAAAAGTGTGTGTTGTGTTGGACTGGCCACAGGCCAGACAGGAGGGCGAAATGATCAGGAGCTGCTGGGATTGAGGGCTGCATATAAAGCACAGTCACTGAGCAAACACACCGACTGCCAGAGTGAGTCTGATAAACAAAGCATTGTCTCATTTCACTGTGATCTCAGTTATCAGGACCTGGTGTTCAACAAGTCTTTCAGGAGAACTCTCTGGGATTTTCCCTTACACACGAACAGACACTTTCATCATCAGTTAGCAATTGCCCAACAGCTTCTGAATAAAGAGTTCCCTCTGCACCATCCCCCTCGCAGGACAGGGACAGCACAGGGTTAGATACAGAGTAAATATATATCTCTGTAACTTCCTCCTGCCCCTACACCCCCTCCCTATCTCTGTTACCCCCCCTCCGGCCCCTACACCCCCTCCCTATCTCTGTAACCCCCGTCCAGCCACTACACTCCCTCCCTATCTCTGTAACCCCCTCCAGCCCCTACACTCCCTCCCTATCTCTGTAACCCCTCCAGCCCCCACACTCCCTCCCCATCTCTGTAACCCCCTCTGGCGGTGAGGTGTTGGGGGGGTAGGGGCTAATTTGCGACGGTGTTGGAGATTGTGGACTGGTGGGGGTGGATGGGTGATGGGTTGCTGGATTATCTGAAATGGGCCCGTCCCCTCAGACTTTCTGTGTGCTCTGACTGATCCTTTTGCCTTGGTTCGGCCTATCACAGGCTCTAGCTAACGTTACAGGCCTGGGTGCAGTTGGGTTTAGACAGGGTCACAGTGAGGGTCTCTCTCTCTCTGTGTGCCCCGTGCGTGTGAGGGTCTCTCTCTCTCTCTGTGTGCCCCGTGCGTGTGAGGGTCTCTCTCTCTCTCTCTGTGTGTGCCCCGTGTGTGTGAGGGTCTCTCTCTCTCTCTCTGTGTGTGCCCCGTGCGTGTGAGGGTCTCTCTCTCTCTCTCTGTGCCCTGTGTGTGAGGGTCTCTCTTTCTCTCTGTGCCCTGTGTGTGAGGGTCTCTCTCTCTCTGTGTGCCCCGTGCGTGTGAGGGTCTCTCTTTCTCTCTGTGCCCTGTGTGTGTGAGGGTCTCTCTCTCTCTCTGTGCCCTGTGTGTGAGGGTCTCTCTCTCTCTGTGTGCCCCGTGCGTGTGAGGGTCTCTCTCTCTCTCTGTGTGCCCCGTGCGCGTGAGGGTCTCTCTCTCTCTCTCTGTGTGTGCCCCGTGCGTGTGAGGGTCTCTCTCTCTCTCTCTGTGTGTGCCCCGTGCGTGTGAGGGTCTCTCTCTCTCTCTCTGTGCCCTGTGTGTGAGGGTCTCTCTTTCTCTCTGTGCCCTGTGTGTGTGAGGGTCTCTCTCTCTCTCTGTGCCCTGTGTGTGAGGGTCTCTCTCTCTCTGTGTGCCCCGTGCGTGTGAGGGTCTCTCTCTCTCTGTGTGCCCCGTGCGTGTGAGGGTCTCTCTCTCTCTCTGTGTGCCCCGTGCGTGTGAGGGTCTCTCTCTCTCTCTCTGTGTGTGCCCCGTGTGTGTGAGGGTCTCTCTCTCTCTCTCTGTGTGTGCCCCGTGCGTGTGAGGGTCTCTCTCTCTCTCTCTGTGCCCTGTGTGTGAGGGTCTCTCTTTCTCTCTGTGCCCTGTGTGTGTGAGGGTCTCTCTCTCTCTCTGTGCCCTGTGTGTGTGAGGGTCTCTCTCTCTCTCTCTCTGTGCCCTGTGTGTAAGGGTCTCTCTCTCTCTCTGTGCCCTGTGTGTGTGAGGGTCTCTCTCTCTCTGACCTGTGCGTGTGAGGGTCTCTCTCTCTCTCTGTGTGCCCCGTGCGTGTGAGGGTCTCTCTCTCTCTCTGTGCCCTGTGTGTGAGGGTCTCTCTCTCTCTCTCTCTCTCTCTCTGCCCTGTGTGTGTGAGGGTCTCTCTCTCTCTCTCTGTGCCCTGTGTGTGTGAGGGTCTCTCTCTCTCTCTGTGCCCTGTGTGTGAGGGTCTCTCTCTCTCTCTCTCTCTCTCTCTGCCCTGTGTGTGTGAGGGTCTCTCTCTCTCTCTCTGTGCCCTGTGTGTGTGAGGGTCTCTCTCTCTCTCTCTCTCTGTGCCCTGTGTGTGAGGGTCTCTCTCTCTCTCTCTCTCTCTCTGCCCTGTGTGTGTGAGGGTCTCTCTCTCTCTCTCTGTGCCCTGTGTGTGTGAGGGTCTCTCTCTCTCTCTCTCTGTGCCCTGTGTGTGAGGGTCTCTCTCTCTCTCTGTGCCCTGTGTGTGTGAGGGTCTCTCTCTCTCTCTCTCTGACCTGTGCGTGTGAGGGTCTCTCTCTCTCTCTGTGTGCCCCGTGCGTGTGAGGGTCTCTCTCTCTCTCTCTGTGCCCTGTGTGTGTGAGGGTCTCTGTCTCTCTCTGTGCCCTGTGTGTGTGAGGGTCTCTCTCTCTCTCTCTCTCTGTGCCCTGTGTGTGAGGGTCTCTCTCTCTCTCTCTCTCTCTGTGCCCTGTGTGTGTGAGGGTCTCTCTCTCTCTCTCTGTGCCCTGTGTGTGAGGGTCTCTGTCTCTCTCTGTGCCCTGTGTGTGTGAGGGTCTCTGTCTCTCTCTGTGCCCTGTGTGTGTGAGGGTCTCTCTGTCTCTCTCTGTGCCCTGTGTGTGTGAGGGTCTCTGTCTCTCTCTGTGCCCTGTGTGTGTGAGGGTCTCTCTCTCTCTCTCTGTGCCCTGTGTGTGTGTGAGGGTCTCTGTCTCTCTCTGTGCCCTGTGTGTGTGAGGGTCTCTGTCTCTCTCTGTGCCCTGTGTGTGTGAGGGTCTCTGTCTCTCTCTGTGCCCTGTGTGTGTGAGGGTCTCTGTCTCTCTCTGTGCCCTGTGTGTGTGAGGGTCTCTGTCTCTCTCTGTGCCCTGTGTGTGTGAGGGTCTCTCTCTCTCTCTCTGTGCCCTGTGTGTGTGAGGGTCTCTGTCTCTCTCTGTGCCCTGTGTGTGAGGGTCTCTCTGTCTCTCTCTGTGCCCTGTGTGTGTGAGGGTCTCTGTCTCTCTCTGTGCCCTGTGTGTGTGAGGGTCTCTCTCTCTCTCTCTGTGCCCTGTGTGTGTGAGGGTCTCTGTCTCTCTCTGTGCCCTGTGTGTGTGAGGGTCTCTCTCTCTCTCTCTCTCTCTCTCTCCATTGGCATGGCCTTCCTTCTGTTGGTGTTTTCATTCGATGTCCTCTCTGGGGTTGTGGTGGATTTGCCCTTGTTATCTGACCATCTCCCCTCTCCCCCTTCCTCTCAATCCAGCCTGAAGTTTTTTTTTAAATTGGGGGTGAGCGGACAACGCCAAATGTGCGCCAACATGTGGCACCCCGGCCCAGCACCCCCCCTGCCCCCTCAGGTTCACCATCGCTGTAGGCCGGAGGGAAGCTCAAGTGTGCAGCAGCTCGGCCTAGTACCACTTCGAAAGCCTGCTCCCTCTGCCTCTCCCTCGATCCTCTTTTCCTCCTCCGATGTCCCTCAGACCGAGAGGATGTGCGACTCCCGCATCCGATAGACAGGGGAATACCAGATAGAGACAAGAAAAACAATAGACCCACTGTATAGCCACCGCCACTGAGATCAGGGCTCTCTCTCTCTCTCTCTCTCTCTCTATGTCTCTCGGGGGACTGAGTGCAGAGCTGCAGCCTGAGGCCTTGTTGACTCAGGCTCCAGTCAAGGATAAACCTGCTCAGGAATGCATGTCTGACTTGTGTCAAGGCTGGCTCCCTTATCTTGCCCTTCCCTCACTCCAAGGTACAGGATCTTCTGTCCTTGCTCCCTGAAATGTCCGGCCAATGAGCCACACCCAGAATCTGCAGGGATTGAGCCAGAGTCCAGAGTGTGGCCCTGGAAAAGCCTAGCAGGCCAGGCACTATCCGAGGAGCAGAGGAGATCAGAGTCGAGAGTGTGGCGCTGGGTGTTGCCTGACCGGCTGTGCTTTTCCAGCGCCTCACTCTCAACTCTGATCTCCACTATCTGCAGTCCTTACTGTCTCTGAGGGAGTGAGTCAGGCCTGTCTCACTCCCCAGGGCCCCCACACCCCCGTGGCCTATCTCACTCCCCTGGGGCCTATCCCACTCCCCATGGGCTATCCCACTCCCCCCGGGGCCTGTCCCACCCCCCCCCGGGGCGTATCCCACTACCCCCTCCGGGGCCTATCCCACTTCCCCCACCTACCCCCCCCTCCCCCCCCCCCTCCCGGGGCCTATTCCACCCCCAAACCCGGGACCTATCCCACTCCCCTCCAAGGGCCTATCCCATTACATTCCCCGCCCCCCCCGGGGCCTATCCCACTCCAGCTGTGGATCCACTCTGTCTATATCTCTCTGTGTCTATGTGGCTGTCTGTGTCTGTGTGGGTGTCTGTGTGGGTGTGTGACACTCCTGAAAAGGATGGATTAATTCACTGTGGGGGTGTGTTTCTCTCTGTGTCTCTCTCACTTTTGATCTGCATATCTGAGTGTGTGTATATGTGTGTATGTGTGTCTGTATCTCTCTGTGTCTCTCTCAGTTTGTATATGTATGCGCATGTTTACATGTGTGCTTGTGTGTATGTGTCTGTTTCTGTCTGTGTGTGTGTGTACCTGTGTGTATCTGTCTATGTCTGTTTCTGTCAGTGTCTGTGTGGGTTTGTGTCTGTGCCTGTGTGTATGTCTGTGTCTGTTGCGGTCAGTGTCTATGTGTGTGTGTCTGTCTGCTTGTCTGTGTCTGTGCCTGTGTGTATGTCTGTGTCTGTTTCTGTCAGTGTCTGTATGTGTGTGCCTGTGTGTATGTGTGTGTCTGTTTCAGTGTCTCTGTGTGTGTGTGTCTGTTGCGGTCAGTGTCTGTATGTGTGTGCCTGTGTGTATCTGTTTCTGTGAGTGTGTGTTTGTTTGTGTCTGTGTGTGTGTCTGTCTGTGTGCGTGTGTTTGTCTGTGTGTCTGTGTCTGTGTGTGTCTGTCTGTGTGTGTGTGTGTCTGTCTGTGTGTGTGTGTCTGTTTGTGAGTGTGTGTCTGTTTGTGAGTGTGTGTCTGTCTGTGTGCTTGTGTTTGTCTGTGTCTGTGTGTGTGTCTGTCTGTGTCTGTGTGCGTGTGTTTGTCTGTGTCTGTCTGTGTGTGTGTGTCTGTCTGTGTCTGTGTGCGTGTGTTTGTCTGTGTCTGTCTGTATGTGTGTGCCTGTGTGTATCTGTTTCTGTGTGTGTGTGTGTCTGTTTGTGAGTGTGTGTCTGTGTGTTTGTCTGTCTGTGTGTGTGTGTCTGTCTGTGTGTGTGTGTCTGTCTGTGTGTGTGTCAGTGTCTGGATGTATGTGCCTGTGTGTATCTGTTTCTGTGTGTGTGTGTGTGTCTGTTTGTGAGTGTGTGTCTGTTTGTGAGTGTGTGTCTGTTTGTGAGTGTGTGTCTGTGCGTGTCTGTGTGTCTGTGTGTGTGTGTATACCTGTCTGTGCCTGTATAGTTCTATCAGTGTCTTTCTCCCCTGTGCTCTATCTCTCTCCCTCACCCTGTTTCTATCTCAGTCCGTGTGTGTGTGTGTCTCCCTCCACCTCTCTCTGTGTTTCTCCCCCTCCACATGAGTCAATCCGTTCTGTAACTCGGGCCTGAAGTTCAGTCAGAGTGTCAGTGTGTGCACAGTACTGAGTGCACGCTCTCCCCTCACACCACCTCCCCCACCCCCCACCCCGCCCGACACTCTCTCACAGGGACAGCCCCAGGCCAGCACCTGCCAGCAGCAGGCTGTCTCAGTCAGAAACCCTTCCTTCCCATAACAAACCATACCCGTCCCAGCACAGTCTACAACCCTGCAGCAAATAATGAGGAAATGTCAGTCACATTACAGTCACATTACACTGAGGCCATTCGGCCATTTGGCATTCCAATTGTGCTATCCACCCCTCCCCACACCGCAACTTAAAACATTCAATAAAGCTTTCCAAATCGTCAGTTTTTTTGCTTAGTTACAGCTTCCCATTTACTCCCTTTCCTTATCTCCCTCCCTGTGGCTCCCTCCAACTCATTCCCTCTGTCTCGGTCTCTCTCTCCCCGTATTTCACACAGAATGGGAGCATTAGAGAGACCTGGGAGGGGGTTACAGAGATAGGGAGGGGGTGTAGGGGGCTGGAGGGGGTTACAGAGATAGGGAGGGGGTGTAGGGGCTGGAGGGGGTTACAGAGATAGGGAGGGGGTGTAGGGGCTGGAGGGGGTTACAGAGATAGGGAGGGGGTGTAGAGGATGGAGGGGGTTACAGAGATAGGGAGGGGGTGTAGAGGATGGAGGGGGTTACAGAGATAGGGAGGGGGTGTAGGGGCTGGAGGGGGTTACAGAGATAGGGAGAGGGTGTAGGGGCTGGAGGGGGTTACAGAGATAGGGAGGGGGTGTAGGGGCTGGAGGGGGTTACAGAGATAGGGAGGGGGTGTAGGGGCTGGAGGAAGTTACAGAGATAGGGAGAGGGTGTAGGGGCTGGAGGGGGTTACAGAGATAGGCAGGGGGTGTAGGGGCTGGAGGGGGTTACAGAGATAGGGAGGGGGTGTAGGGGCTGGAGGGGGTTACAGAGATAGGGAGGGGGTGTAGGGGCTGGAGGGGGTTACAGAGAGGTGAGGGATTCTCACTGGTTGGGAGCGATATTGTGTGGGTGGAGGTAAAGATCTCACCTCAGGGTCAAGTAAGTGACAACTGCACTCCCCACCCCCCCCCCCTCCATACATTAAGTCAGAGGGTCAGAGGACTGATCCCCAGAAGACGGGAGACTGTCGGCAGGTTAGCCTGACCTTGGTCACTGGTGAGATTTGAGAGTCCGTTATTAAGGGTGAGATTATGGAGAACATGGTCAAATAAGGCTGAGTCAGCACAGTTTCGCCATGGGGAGGTGATTCCTGACAAATCTGTTAGAATTCTTCAAGGAGGTGATGAGCAACTTAGACAAAGGAGAGCAGCTAGAGGTGATCTATTAGGATTTCCAGAAGGTCTTTGACCAGGAGCCGCACAGGAGGCTGTTAATGAAGATAAGAGCCCGTGGTGTTCGGGGCAAGGCCCTGGCCTGGATAGAGGGTTGGCAGGAGGCAGAGGGTGGGCATAAAGGGCTCTTTCTCCGGATGGCAACTGGTGACGAGTGGAGACCCACAGGGGTCAGTGTTGGGACCGCAACGATTCACGTTACACATTAACGACCTGGGCAAAGGGACCGAGGACATTGTTGCTGAGTTTGTAGATGACACAAAGATAGGGTGGAGGGACGGGTGGTACTGAGGGAGCGGGGAGGCCGCAGAAGGACTTGGACAGGTTCGGGGAGTGGGCAAAGAAGTGGCAGATGGAGTACAGTGTGGGAAAGTGTGAGGTCATGACCTTTGGTAGGAAGCAGAGAGGCATGGACTACATGGGGAAAGGTTTCCGAAATCGGAAGCACGAAGGGACTGTGGAGTCCTGGTTCAGGATTGGCTTCTGGTTCACATACAGGTTCAGTTGGCAGTGGGGACAGTAAATGCAATGTTACCGTTCATTTTCAGAGTGTTCAAATCCCAGAGCAGGGATGACCTGCTGAGGCTGGACAAGGCCCTGGTCAGACCGCATTGGGAATATTGTGGGCCCCGTATCTGAGGAAGGATGTGCTGGCCTTGGGGGGGGTCCAGAGGGGGTTTACAAGAACGATCCTGGGGAATGGAGGGTGTGTCGTACGAGGAGAGGTTGAGGACTCCGGCCCTGGACTTGATGAGGTTGAGAAGGACGAGGAGGCGAAAGTGAGGGCTGCAGATGCTGGAGATCAGAGTAAAGATTAGAGAGTGTTGTTGGAAAAGCACAGCAGGTCAGGCAGCATCCGAGGAGCAGGAAAATCGATGTTTCGGGCAAAAGCCCTTCATCAGGAATGAGGGATCTGATTGAGCCTTACAGAACACTGAGACGGCCTGGATAGGGTGGGCACGGAGAAGATGTTCCCACCAGGAGGAGAGACCAGGGCCCGAGGGCACGACCTCAGGGGGAAGGGACCACCCTTGGAACTGATAGAGGGAGGAATTTCTTCAGCCGGAGTGTGGCGAATCTGTGGGAATCATTGCCACAGAGGGCTGTAGGGGACACGTCACTGAGTGTGTTTAAGATTTGGAGACGCCGGTGTTGGACTGGAACGGACAAAGTTAAAAGTTACACAACACGAGGTTATAGTCCAACAGGTTTATTTGGAAGCACTAGCTAACTCCACTAGCCACCTGATGAAGGAGCGTCACTCCGAAAGCTGGTGCTTCCAAATAAACCTGTTGGACTATAACCTGGTTTTGAGCCAGAGATAGAGAGGTTCCTGATTAGTGAGGGGGTCGAGGGTTACAGGGCGAGTGGGATTGAGAAACAGTGTCAGCTGGGATCGAACGGCGTAGCAGATTTGAAGGGCTGAATGGCCTAATGCTGCTCCTGCATCCGATGGTTTCAGGGCATTCTCTGTGGGTATCCCGTGAGGGAGCTTTAGGAAGCAGGGTGAAGGGATGGGGAGGGGGGTTCGCTGAAGGACGAGCAGTGAGCTGTTCACCTTTGACCCAGTCCCACGGATATCACTCGTGGTTTCCGATAACCGGCCGATTCCAGGGCTCAGAGAGCAAGGAACAGAAACCTGAGTGGATAAAAACCAAGCGAAAATTGTTTATGAGATGTTTGCAATTGATTCCACCATCAGCAAACCTTCCCCCCCCCCCCAACCATCTCAACCCTTCCCTTCTGCACCCCCCCCCGCCCCCCACACAAACCCCACCCCACTGTCACCGTCTCCCACCCAGACCCCATCAGGGGTACAGCGGTTTGATACTGAAAGTGAATTACAGCTCTCAGTGCTTAGAAACACAATTGAGAAACCCAGCCTTGAAGCTCAGTTTCAGAATGAGTGGGTTCCCTCACACACAGAGAGAGAGAGAGAGAGACAGACGCTGCAAACAAATCCCCGATCAGTGAGTTCAAATCCCTGCATCAGAGTGTACTGCACCTCTCCCCACCCCGGCCGAGTTCCCAGTGAGGATTAACCCTTTACCCTCCTCCCCCTCCCCTCCCCCCAGTTACAGACACCAGGCACTGGATTCCCAGTGAGGATTAACCCTTTATCCACCTCCCCCCCTCCCCCCCCAGTTACAGACACCAGTGCCCACTCCCTCAGCACTGACCCTCCAACAGTGCAGCGCTCCCTCAGCACTGACCCTCCAACAGTGCGGCACTCTCTCAGCACTGACCCTCCAACAGTGCGGCACTCCCTCAGCACTGAACCTCCGACAGTGCAGCACTCCCTTAGCACTGACCCTCCGACAGTGCGGCACTCCCTCAGCACTGAACCTCCGACGGTGCAGCACTCCCTCAGCACTGACCCTCTGACAGTGCCCACTCCCTCAACACTGACCCTCCACAGTGCCCACTCACTCAGCACTGACCCTCCGACAGTGCAGCGCTCCCTCAGCACTGACACTCCGACAGTGCCCACTCCCTCAGCACTGACCCTCCACAGTGCCCACTCCCTCAGCACTGACCCTCCATAGTGCCCACTCACTCAGCACTGACCCTTCAACAGTGTCCATCCCTCAGCACTGACACTCCGACAGTGCCCACTCGCTCAGCACTGACCCTCCGACAGTGCCCACTCCCTCAGCACTAATCCTCCGACACTGTGGCGCTCCCTCAGCACTGAACCTCTGACAATGCGGTACTCCCTCAGCACTGACCCTCCGACAGTGTGGCGCTCCCTCAGCACTGACCCTCCGACAGTGCGGCACTCCCTCAGCACTGACCCTCCGACAGTGCGGCTCTCCCTCAGCACTGACCCTCCGACAGTGTGGCGCTCCCTCTGCACTGACCCTCCAACAGTGCCCACTCCCTCAGCACTGACCCTCTGACAGTGTGGCGCTCCCTCTGCACTGACCCTCCGACAGTGCGGCACTCCCTCAGCACTGACCCTCTGACAGTGCAGCTCTCCCTCATTGCACTGTCAGCCTGGATATATTTCAGCTGATCCCGGAATGGGGGTGTGTTTGGATTTATCTCCAGGACTGTCTGACCCTTCGGCCAGGCATCCATTCTGGGCCTGGGAGTGGGCTGAGGCACTATTGTCACGGGGTGGTCCTGAGGTATTGAGTCTGGATATTCAACTGGGCTCCGTCCCCTGGGTCTGAGGAGGACTGAGGGAAGGTGGGAGCGGTGGGTGAACACTGCTGCTGCTGTGTGTCGATCTGTGTTTTTGGAGTTGAGGGTGCACGTGCTGGGTTCTGCAGTTGAATAGCCCACTCTCTCTCTCTCTCTCTCTCTCTGTCTCTGACTGGTGAAAGTCAGAGAGAGAGAGAATGGGGAGGTGCACTCACACAATATGAGTTATACTGAGTCAATTCTTAAATGCGGGCCCCTCATGATGGAATCTGCTGATCATCAGATGAGGGTGGGTCCGCATTGTCAGCTGACTAGTCGGAACTGGTCACGACATTATCGGAAGGATATGGAAGCTTTGGAAAGGGTGCAGAGGATGTTGCCTGGTATGGAGGGAAGGTCTGACGAGGAAAGGCTGAGGGATTTGAGGCTGTTTTCGTAAGAGAGAAGAAGGTTGAGAGGTGACTGATGGAGATGTTTAAGATAATCAGAGGGTTAGATCGGGGAGTGACAGGGAGAGCCTTGTTTCCCAGGTGGTGATGGTTAGCACGAGGGGACATAGCTATAAATTGAGGGGTGATAGATATAGGACAGATGTCAGAGGTAGTGTCTTTACTCAGAGAGTAGGAGGGGTGTGGAACGCACTGCCTGTAACAGTAGTAGACTCGCCAACTTTAAGGGCATTTAAATGGTCATTGGATAAACATATGGATGAAAATGGAATAGTGTAGGTTAGATGGGCTTCAGATTGGTTCCACAGGTCAGCACAACATCGAGGGCCGAAGGGTCTGTACTGCGCCAGAATGTTCGATATAATGTTCCTTCAAAGATAGGTTCACCAGGAACATTTACCCAGCTGGCATCTGGTTATGTATTAACCAGGAACTGGTTATTGTTTAAACTGGAGAGTTCCTGGAAATCTGGAAGCACATTCTTTGGTGAGGCCACTGTCGGAATATTGCGTGCAATTCCTGTCTCCCCGCTATCAGGAGGAGGTTGTGAAACTTGAAAGGGTTCAGAAAAGATTTACAAGGATGTTGCCAGGGTTGGAGGGTTTGAGCTACAGGGAGGGGCTGAACAGGCTGGGGCTGTTTTCCCTGGAGTGTCGGAGGCTGAGGGGTGACCTGATAGGGGTTCATAACATCATGGGTAAATAGGGTAAATAGACAAGGTCTTTTCCCTGGGGGTGGGGGAGTCCAGAACTAGAGGGGCATAGATTTAGGGTGAGAGGGGAAAGTTATAAAAGAGACCTAAGGGGCAACGCTTTCACCCAGAGGGTGGTACGTGTATGGAATGAGCTGCCAGAGGAAGTGGTGGAGGCTGGTACAATGACAACATTTAAAAGGCATCTGGATGGGGACATGAATAGGAAGGGTTTAGAGGGATATGGGCCAAGTGCTGGCAAATGGGACTAGATTAGGTTGGGATATCTGGGTCAGCATTGATGAGTTGGGCCGAAGGGCCTGTTTCCGTGCTGTATATCTCTATGACTCTGTTCTGTTCAGTACTGTCTATGAACGATACTCCCAATTGGTCCCTCTCTCTGTATGGCTCTTCCTCCTGTCCAATCTCCACCTCCACACATTCCTGCAGATTCCCATCCCCCCCAGTATATTCCCGATTCCCCAACCCACTTTGGGAAAATTCCTGGTCCCACCATTGTTTCCAGTCAGTGTTCACTGCATCAGAAACCAAATCCTTCCCACTCTCCTCTCCGGCTTTTCCCAATTCTCCTTCATCCATGTCCCTCTGGTGACTGACCCTCCTGCCCCTGTGAATTGCATCTCCCTCATTGGCCCCGATCGGAGCCCTCTTCCCAGACATTCCGAATTCCCATGAGTCAATCTCCCCTCGTTTACCTTCCCCCGGCTCCGAGGGAAATGATCCCAGTCTCTCCCAGTCTCCCTCTCCACGAATGGGTGTCCGTGAGCTCAGTCCGGGCAGCGGAACGCTGAGGGAAGGGACTTAGAGCATGGACTGAAGAGGGGGGAATGGAAACATTGTGGAGTGAGGGCTGGGGCAAGTGTGACAGGGAGAGGTGAGGGGCAGAGGGGAGGTGTGGGTGTGAGAGCATGTTTCTGAGTGAGTGTGTGTGTCCGTCTGTGTGTGTGTGTGACCGTCTGTGTGTGTCAGTGCGAGTGTGTGTGTGTATATGTGTGTGAGAGTGTGTGTGTCCGTCTGTGTATGTGAGTATATGTGTGTGAGAGAGAATGTGTGTGTGAGTGTGTGAGAGAGTGAGTGTGTAAGTGTGTGTGTGCGTGAGAGTGTGAGTGTTTACGTGAGAGTGTGTGTGTGTTAGAGAGTGTGTGTGTGTTAGAGAGTGTGTGTGTGAGTGTGTGTGTGTGTGAGAGTGTGTGCATGAGTGAGTGTGTGTGTGCGAGTGTGTGTGTGCGAGTGTGTGTGTGCGAGTGTGTGTGTGCGAGTGTGTGTGCGTGAGTGAGTGTGTGTGAGAGAGTGTGTGTGTGTGAGCGTGTATGAGTGAGTGTGTGTGTGAGCGTGTATGAGTGAGTGAGTGTGTGCGTGAGTGAGTGTGTGTGTGAGTGTGTGTGAGTGAGTGTGTGCGTGAGTGAGTTTGTGTGTGAGAGAGTGTGTGTGTGTGAGCGTGTATGAGTGAGTGTGTGTGTGTGTGTGAGCGTGTATGAGTGAGTGAGTGTGTGTGTGTGTGAGAGAGTGTGTGTGCGAGAGTGGGTGTGTGAGTGTGTGAATGAGTGAGTGTGTGTGTGTGAGAGTGTGTGTGCGAGAGTGGGTGTGTGAGTGAGTGTGTGTGTGAGAGTGTGTGTGTGAGAGTGTGTGTGCGAGAGTGTGTGCGAGAGTGTGTGTGCGTGTGAGTGTGTGTGTGTGTGTGAGTGGGTGTGTGAGTGTGTGAATGAATGTGTGTGTGTGTGAGAGTGAGTGAGTGAGTGTGTGTGAATCTCCTGTGACCAGCATTTCTCAGTAGGATGTATTTCTGGGAACTGTATTGTGAAGTTTTCCGGGAATTGGGGTGGGGTGGGGGTGCGAGGGGGGGGTTAGCGTGATGATTTTACAGGAAGGGTAAGCGGGATTCGGGATTCATGCCAAATCCTCCTGCTGTTAGGAACACTGCACTCCAGTGGAAGAAGCTGAGAAACAATCTCCATCCTGGAAATCATTTTAAAAGCACGGCTATCAACTCTCCTGAGCTACAGTGAGATGGCAATCTGTGATCCAGAGAGAGAAACCGAGGCTGGCAAAAAGCAGGAAATACAGGGAGGGGGATAGAGAGCACGAGAGAGAGCGAGAGAGAAAGGGAGGGAGGTGCAGGGGGACAATGACAGAGAGAAGGGAGAGAGACAGAGCAGTGGAGATAAAGAGATAAAGGGAGGCAGCGAGGGGAGAGAGAGGAGAGAAAAGGATTTAAGGAGAGAGGTGCAAAAGTGGAGAAAGAAATTTAGAGATGGGGCAGAGGGGGACAGACTTGGAGAGAAAGAGAGGAAGGAAGGAATTGTAAAGATAGCATCTGAGAAAAAGAGAGGGGGGAGAGAGAGAGAGGGGGGAGAGAGAGAGAGGGGGGAGAGAGAGAGAGGGGGGAGAGAGAGAGAGGGGGGAGAGAGAGAGACAGAACGGGAAAGGGAGAGATAGAAGGGGGGGGGCAGGGGGGGGCAGAGAGAGAGAGAAGGGGAGAGATGGCAGAGAGACAGAGAGGGGGGTGGAGAGAGAGAAGGAGGGGGAGAGAGAGAGAGAGGAGGAGAGAGAGAGAGAACGGGAAAGAGAGAGATAGAAGGGGGGGTGCAGGGGGGAGGCAGAGAGAGAGAGGGGGATGCAGAGAGAGAGAAGGGGAGAGAGGGCAGAGAGAGAGGGGTGTGGAGGGAGAGAGACAGAGAGGAGGGCAGAGAGGGAGGGAGGGGCAGAGGGGGGCAGAGAGAGAGGGGGGTGCAGAGATAGAGAGAGAGAGAAGGGGAGGGCAGAGAGAGAGAGAGGGGGGGGGGTGGAGAGACAGAGAGAGGGGGCAGGGAGAGAGCACACAATGTGATAGTATAACCAGTCAAACTATAACCTGGTGTCCTTTGTTTTTTGCAAATGTGATACAGAGGTAGGAGACAGGGAGCGTGATGTTGGGACAAGACAGACTGAAATGGAATGTGGTGTGGAAGCAAAGAAATGGGCAGAACTACAGTCAGACCAGGACACAGAGACACGGGGTGGGGGGGGGGGAGGGTAACAGATGTGAAGGGATGCAGAGAGAGAGGAGCATGTTAGTTTTTCCATGCTAAGTGAGTGGGAAGTATTTGAACAAACTGTGCTGTGTTCACTCTATTACTGCTTGGAAAGGAGAGGAATACAGGGCATTGTAAACAGGGCATAGAGATTCTCTCAGAGAACAGTGTCCCAGTTCACAGGGACTTGGTCACATACTCCAACATAAACACGTTCACTCTTTGCACACTCACACAGGCTCACGCCCAAGCCGACACTCACACATGTACGGGACAGGTGTGCACACACTCTCACACACATCCACACAAACATACACCAATGCACACACTCACACTTGTGTGCACACACACACCCGCACAAACATACACCAATGCACACACTCACACTTGTGCACATGCTTACACACGCTCTCACACACAAACATACACCAATGCACACACTCACACTTGTGCACACGCTTACACACACTCACACAAATATACACCAATGCACACGCTCACACTTGTGCACATGCTTACACACACTCTCACACCCACCCACACAAACATACACCAATGCACACACTCACACTTGTGCACACGCTTACACACACTCACACAAACATACACCAATGCACACACTCACACTTGTGCACATGCTTACACACACTCTCACACCCACCCACACAAACATACACCAATGCACACACTCACACTTGTGCACATGCTTACACACACTCTCACACACACACACAAACATACACCAATGCACACACTCACACTTGTGCACATGCTTACACACACTCACACAAACATACACCAATGCACATGCTCACACTTGTGCACATGCTTACACACACTCTCACACCCACCCACACAAACATACACCAATGCACACACTCACACTTGTGCACATGCTTACACACACTCTCACACACACACACAAACATACACCAATGCACACACTCACACTTGTGCACACGCTTACACACACCCACACAAACATACACCAATGCACACACTCACACTTGTGCACACGCTTACACACACTCACACAAACATACACCAATGCACACACTCACACTTGTGCACATGCTTACACACACTCTCACACACACACACAAACATACACCAATGCACACACTCACACTTTTGCACACGCTTACACACACTCACACAAATATACACCAATGCACACGCTCACACTTGTGCACATGCTTACACACACTCTCACACCCACCCACACAAATATACACCAATGCACACACTCACACTTGTGCACACGCTTACACACACTCACACAAACATACACCAATGCACACACTCACACTTGTGCACATGCTTACACACACTCTCACACACCCACACAAACATACACCAATGCACACACTCACACTTGTGTGCACACACACCCGCACAAACATACACCAATGCACACACTCACACTTGTGCACACGCTTACACACACTCACACAAATATACACCAATGCACACGCTCACTCTTGTGCACACGCTTACACACACTCTCACACCCACCCACACAAACATACACCAATGTACACACTCACACTCGTACACACGCTTACACACACTTACATACACGCCCACAGAGATAGGGAGGGGTTGTAGGGGCTGGAGGGGGTTACAGAGATAGGGAGGGGGTGTACGGGTTTGACATTAAGTCCACACCTGACTGCGTGTGCCTGAGTGTGTGTATATGACAGTAAGTGAAGTGAATGAGTGTAGAGTGTGTGTGTGTGTCCATCTATATACTAGGCTTGCCTGGGTGCGTTTGCCAGTGTGCAAACATACACCAATGCACACACTCACACTTGTGCACACGCTTACACACACTCTCACACCCACCCACACAAACAGACACCAATGTACACACTCACACTCGTACATACACTTACACACACTTACATACACGCCCACACAAACATGCACCAATGCACACACTCACACTCATGCACATGCTTACACACACTCTCACACACACCCACACAAGCATGTGCCAATGTACACACTCATACTCGTGCACACGATTACACACACTTACATACACACCCACACAAACATACACCAATGCACACACTCACACTTGTGCACACGCTTACACACACTCTCACACACACCCACACAAACATACGCCAATGCACACACTCACACTCGTGCACATGCTTACACACACTTTCATACACACCCACACAAACATATACCAATGCACACACTCACACTTGTGCACACGCTTACACACACTCTCCCACAAACATACACCAATGCACACACTCACACTCGTGCACACGCTTACACACACCCACACAAACACATGCCAATGCACACACTCACACCTGTGCACACACTTACACACACTCTCTCACACGCCCACACAAACATACACAAGTGCACATAATGACACAGTGCTGCGACTCACACTGTCATACAGAGACACACAGTCATCCAGAAACACACTCACATTCAGTATGCACACTGGCAAACGCACCCAGGCAAGCCTAGTATATAGATGGACACACACACACACACTACACTCATTCACTTCACTTACTGTCATATACACACACTCAGGCACACGCAGTCAGGTGTGGACTTAATGTCAAACCCGTACACCCCCTCCCTATCTCTGTAACCCCCTCCAGCCCCTACACCCCCTCCCTATCTCTGTAACCCCCTCCAGCCCCTACACCCCCTCCCGATCTCTGTAACCCTCTCCAGCCCCTACACCCACTCCCTATCTCTGTAACCCTCTCCAGCCCCTACACACCCTCCCTATCTCTGTAACCCCCTCCAGCCCCTACACCCCCTCCCTATCTCTGTAACCCCCTCCAGCCCCTACATCCCCTCCCTATCTCTGTAACCCCCTACAGCCCCTACAGCCCCTCCCTATCTCTGTAACCCCCTCCAGCCCCTACACCCCCTCCCGATCTCTGTAACCCTCTCCCAGCCCCTACATGCCCTCCCTATCTCTGTAACCCCCTCCAGCCCTACATCCCCTCCCTATCTCGGTAACCCCCTCCAGCCCTACATCCCCTCCCTATCTATGTAACCCCCTCCAGCCCCTACACCCTCTCCCTATCTCTGTAACCCCTTCCAGCCCGACACCCCCTCCCGATCTATGTAACCCTCTCCAGCCCCTACACCCCCTCCCTATCTCTGTAACCCCCTCCAGCTCCTACACCCCCTCCCTATCTCTGTAACCCCCTCCAGCCCCTACACCCCCTCCCTATCTCTGTAACGCCCTCCAGCCCCTGCACCCCCTCCCTATCTCTGTAACTCCCTCCAGCCCCTACACCCCCTCCCTATCTCTGTCACCCCCTCCAGCCCCTACACCTGTTGAACCATTGCTGGGTGGTGGGGTTGGGGAGGACAGTTCCTGGGACAGGTGGGTGGGATAAGTGGGCCTGTCAGAATGCCCTGTCACTTTCCTTTGACCAGTGGCAACTCGCTTTCTGATTGTGTGAGAGAGCGAGAGAGCCAGGGCCTGGGGAGGGGAAAACGGAGAGATTCATTGTCTGCCCATGTTTTCTGACGCTGATGCCTCTGTTCTTAAACCTCATGTGTTTCTCTTTATTTCTCTCTTGTGTTGTTTTGGTAATCGTTCATTACAGTTTCTGGTGTTCTCACGGTTGTTAAAAAAAAGGCCACTGTGTTTCACAATACCTAGGCAGCGCCTTCCCGTAAAGGTTTCTGCTATCAGTAAGGCAGACCAGGCTGTCAGAGATAATGTGCGTCAGTGCTGGTTAAGATGGTTGTGATAGAGGCAGCACTGTGGTTAGCACGAGCACATACCCACCACCGAATTTCCGCAGGCAGAGGGAGAGACGTAAATAAAAAAAAACACACACACAACCAACAGACGCACCTTCTAGTCCGGTCTCTCGAACACTCGAACATCTCTCAACGTCCCTGATACCATCAAAGACTCAAGCCACAATCAAAACCAGAAATTGTTGGGGAAAGTCAGCAATATCTGCAGGAGAGAGAGAGAGAGAGAGAGAACGAGAAACAGAATCATCGTTCAGGGTACAGGGATCCAGCTTTCTCTTCCCCATAGCTCTTCCAGCAGTTTGTTGGTTTAGTTCTTGGGTATAATTTTTCCAAGTCATGTTTTCATTCATCCATCCAACAGTGGGTGGCACGGTGGCCCAGTGGTTAGCACTGCTGCCTCACAGCGCCAGAGACCCGGGTTCAATTCCCGCCTCAGGCGACTGACTGTGTGGAGTTTGCACGTTCTCCCCGTGTCTGCGTGGGTTTCCTCCGGGTGCTCCGGTTTCCTCCCACAGTCCAAAGATGTGCAGGTTAGTGTGGATTGGCCATGCTAAATTGCCCATAGTGTTAGGTAAGGGGTAAATGTAGGGGTATGGGTGGGTTTCGCTTTGGCGGGTCAGTATGGACTTGTTGGGCCGAAGGGCCTGTTTCCACACTGTAATGTAATCTTATCTATCCATCCATCCATCTATCTGATCCACCGAACGCTAGGGCTATCCTGGGCTCGCTGTTTATTTGGCTCACCTGTTAAAGACAAAAACAATCCTTCCGCTCTCTACCCCGAGGATGGCTCAGTGGTTAACACTGATGCCTCCCAGTTCCAGGGACCAGGGTTCGATCCCACCCTCGGGCGACTGTCTGTGTGGAGTTTGCACATTCTCCCCGTGTCTGTGTGGGTTTCCTCCGGGTGCTCCGGTTTCCTCCCACAGTCCAAAGATGTGCAGGTTAGTGTGGATTGGCCATGGGAAATTGTCCCATAGTGTCCAGGGATGTGCAGGTTAGGGTGGATTGGCCATGGGAAATTGTCCCATAGTGTCCAGGGATGTGCAGGTTAGGGTGGATTGGCCATGGGAAATTGTCCCATAGTGTCCAGGGATGTGCAGGTTAGGGTGGATTGGCCATGGGAAATTGTCCCATAGTGTCCAGGGATGTGCAGGTTAGTGTGGATTGGCCATGGGAAATTGTCCCATAGTGTCCAGGGATGTGCAGGTTAGGGTGGATTGGCCATGGGAAATTGTCCCATAGTGCCCAGGGATGTGCAGGTCAGGGTGGATTGGCCATGGGAAATTGTCCCGTAGTGTCCAGGGATGTGCAGGTTAGGGTGGATTGGCCATGGGAAATTGTCCCATAGTGCCCAGGGATGTGCAGGTTAGGGTGGATTGGCCATGGGAAATTGTCCCATAGTGCCCAGGGATGTGCAGGTTAGGGTGGATTATCTGTGGGAAATGCAGGGTCCCAGCGGTTGGATGGTATGTTCTTGGTGCGTCGGGCCAATCCATACCATCAGGAATCTATGCTTCCATTGATCTTACTTAAGTCTTTTCTGTTGAATGTGCTCCCTTTGATTCCCAGATCACCATGTCCTGCTACGTTGAGAATCAAATTCTCCGCCTGTGCCCCCCTCCCTCTGGGTCCTTTCCCTGTCAATCCAACCTGTCTCTGTGTGGTAACTGACCCTCGTCTCCCCTGGGAACAGTGTGTGTCCCTCATCGACCCGATCAAATCTATTCCCTCCACCTCACCCTGGAGATTCCGGAAATCCCAACGTCATGTTGAGGTTGTACAGGAACATTGGTGAGGCCCCTTCTGGAATACTGTGTCCAGTTCTGGTCTCCCTGTTATAGGAAGGATATTATTAAACTGGAGAGGGTTCCGGAGACATTTCCCAGGATGTTACCGGGAATGGGAGGGTTGGAGTTATAAAGAAAGGCTGGATAGGCTGGGGCTGTTTTCCCCGGAGCGTCGGAGGCTGAGGGGTGACCTTATAGAGGTTTATAAAATCATGAGGGGGATAGATGAAGAAAATATAATAGGTGTCTCTTCCTGAGGAGGGGGGATTTCAAGACGAGGGGCATATTTTGAAGGTGATTGGGGAAAGATTTCAAAAAGACATTGAGGTTGAGTTTGTGAAATGCGCTGCTAAAGGAAGTGGTGGATGTGGGTACAATGAGAATGTTGAAAAGACACTGAGTGCATGAGCAGGCAAAGTTCAGAGGGATGTGGGCCAGGAGCAGGCAGGTGGGACGAGCTGAGTTTGGGGTTAGGGTCAGCACGGACTGGTTGGGCCGAAGGGTCTGTTTCCGTGCCGAAGGACTCTGGGACTCACCCTCCCCGGTAACCTTGCTGTGTGCAGAGGGGAGCAATGGCAGCACGTGTGCACCTATGACCTGATCGCCCTCCTTCCCCAGATCGCTCTGGTCAGAACGCCAGATCTTTCCGTGGCATCGGGATGTTTGCAAATGTTGGGGGCTGTGATCGCTGGGTGGACCGTTGGGGGCTGGAGGGCGACCCCTAGATAAAACTCCTCACTCTCTCTTTCCCAGTAAACCACCATCTGCCTCACTCAGGCAATGGAAATCGGTCATCCTGTCACGGTCTGGGCCTACAGGTGACTCCAGACCCGCAGCCACCTGAACTACCCCGACCCTGGCCGGAGATTCGCGTCTCTGACCAAAGGAATGCCAAACTGTCCGATCCCGGGTCCACAACAGATTCGAACGTGAGGAGAGACAACAGGAAGACAGACGGGGATGAAGAGAGAGAGACGGGGATGAAGAGAGAGAGAAGGGGTTGAGCGAGAGACAAGGATTTGCCTCAGAAAAGGGTGACCCCTGTGTTAGAATCCCCCACGACAACCCTTCACAGATCGATAAGATCCTCCGGCCCCTACACCCCCTCCCTATCTCTGTAACCCCATCCAGCCCCTACACCCCCTCCCTATCTCTGTAACCCCCTCCGGCCCCTACACCCCCTCCCTATCTCTGTAACCCCCTCCGGCCCCTACACCCCCTCCCTATCTCTGTAACCCCCTCCAGCCCCTACACCCCCTCCCTATCTCTGTAACACCCTCCAGCCCCTACACCCCCTCCCTATCTCTGTAACCCCCTCCAGCCCCTACACCCCCTCTCTATCTCTGTAACCCCCTCCAACCCCTACACCCCCTTCCTATCTCTGTAACCCCCTCCAGCCCCTACACCCCCTCCCTATCTCTGTAACTCCCTCCAGCCCCTACACCCCCTCCCTATCTCTGTAAACCCCTCCAGACCCTACACCCCCTCCCTATCTCTGTAACCCCCTCCAGCCCCTACACCCCCTCCCTATCTCTGTAACCCCCTCCAACCCAAGCTGATGGAGCATCCCCTGATTCCCACTGGGGCCCAGTCGGCTGAGGAATCCCATCTCTGAACCTCTCCCTCTCTTGTTCCCGTTCTCTCCCTCCCCTCCCGTACGAAACCCCGTAGCCCTTCCCGAATATATCGCCGGGCACGCAGAGGGAGTAATGCCGCAGCGGGCAGTGGGGCGATGCTCAAACACCGTGTAGGGCGCCACATGAATGCAGCTGGGTGTTTGTTGCGGCTGCAGGGGGATGGTGGAGAACGAGGAAGGACAAGAGGTTCTATGGGTCCGCAGAGAAGTGCGATGGTTTGAGATCGGCAGGAAGTCCCTTGTCTCCTCAGGTGCTGATAGAGTAACACAGAGGGAAAATTTCAAGCATTATAATTCGAAGGCAGCGTAGTTTGAGAAAAATAAGCGTGGGGTGCTGGTAAAAGGCCAAGGTACTTTTGTGACTGAAAGGGAAGAGAGAGAGACATTCCAATCCCGAATTGGACAATGCTGGTGAACTCTGAATAACAATTCCCGTCTGGAACAGTCCTCCGTGAGGAATTATGGGACTTTGCTCAGGTCGGGAGACAACAATCCCATACACAACACAGCACTCTCAGGTTCAGTGCTGAGGGAGTGGGTACTATCGGAGTGTCAGTGCTGAGGGATGGGACACTGTCGGAGGGTCAGTGCTGAGGGAGTGCTGCACTGTCGGAGGGTCAGTGCTGAGGGAGTGATGCACTGTCGGAGGGTCAGTGCTGAGGGATGGGACACTGTCGGAGGGTCAGTGCTGAGGGAGTGCTGCACTGTCGGAGGGTCAGTGCTGAGGGAGTGCTGCACTGTCGGAGGGTCAGTGCTGAGGGAGTGCCGCACTGTCGGAGGGTCAGTGCTGAGGGAGTGCCGCACTGTCGGAGGGTCAGTGCTGAGGGAGTGCCGCACTGTCGGAGGGTCAGTGCTGAGGGAGTGCCGCACTGTCGGAGGAACAGTTCTGAGGGAGTGTGCACTGTCGGAGGGATAGTGCTGAGGGAGTGTGCACTGTCGGAAGGCCAGTGCTGAGGGAGTGCTGCACTGTCGGAGGGTCAGTGCTGAGGGAGTGGGTACTATCGGAGGGTCAGTGCTGAGGGATTGGACACTGTCGGAGGGTCAGTGCTGAGGGAGTGCTGCACTGTCGGAGGGTCAGTGCTGAGGGAGTGCTGCACTGTCGGAGAGGCAGTGCTGAAGGAGTGGGCACTGTCGGAGGGACAGTTCTGAGGGAGTGTGCACTGTCGGAGGGATAGTGCTGAGGGAGTGTGCACTGTCGGAGGGCCAGTGCTGAGGGAGTGCCGCACTGTCGGAAAGTCAGTGCTGAGGGAGTGCCGCACTGTCGGAGGGTCAGTGCTGAGGGAGTGCCGCACTGTCGGAGGGTCAGTGCTGAGGGAGTGGGCACTGTCGGAGGGTCAGTGCTGAGAGAGTGGGCATTATCGGAGGCTCAGTGCTGAGGGAGTGCCGCACTGTCGGAGAGTCAGTGCGGTCGGAGGGTCATTGCTGAGGGAGTAGGCATTATCAGAGGGTCAGTGCTGAGGGAGTGCCGCACTGTTGGAGGGTCAGTGCTGAGGGAGTGGGCACAGTCGGGGGGGGTCAGTGCTGAGGGAGCGCCGCACTGTCGGAGGGTCAGTGCTGAGGGAGTGCCGCACTGTCGGAGGGTCAGTGCTGAGGGAGTGCCGCACTGTCGGAGGGTCAGTGCTGAGGGAGTGCCGCACTGTCGGAGGGTCAGTGTGGTCAGAGGGTCAGTGCTGAGGGAGTGGGCACTGTCGGAGGCTCAGTGCTGAGGGAGTGCCGCACTGTCGGAGGGTCAGTGCTGAGGGAGTGCCACACTGTCGGAGGGTCAGTGCTGAGGGAGTGCCGCACTGTCGGAGGGTCAGTGTGGTCGGAGGGTCAGTGCTGAGGGAGTGGGCACTGTCGGAGGGTCAGTGCTGAGGGAGTGGGCACTGTCGGAGTGTCACTGCTGAGGGAGTGCCACACTGTCCGAGGGTCAGTGCTGAGTGAGTGGGCACTGTCAGAGGGTCAGTGCTGAGGGAGCGCCGCACTGTCGGAGGGTCAGTGCTGAGGGAGTGCCGCACTGTCCGAGGGTCAGTGCTGAGTGAGAGGGCACTGTCAGAGGGTCAGTGCTGAGGGACCGCCGCACTGTCAGAGGGTCAGTGCTGAGGGAGTGCTGCACTGTCGGAGGGTTAGTGCTGAGGGAGTGGGCACTATCGGAGGGTCAGTGCTGAGGGAGTGCCGCACTGTCGGAGGGTCAGTGCTGAGGCGGTGCCGCACTGTCAGAGGGTCAGTGCTGAGGGAGTGGGCACTGTCGGAGGGTCAGAGTTGAGGGAGTGCCGCATTGTTGGAGGGTCAGTGCTGAGGGAGTGCTGCTCTGTCGGAGGGTCAGTGCTGAGGGAGTGGGCACTGTCGGAGGGTCAGTGCTGAGGGAGTGCCGCACTGTCGGAGGGTCAGTGTTGAGGGAGTGCCGCACTGTCGGAGGGTCAGTGCTGAGGGAGTGCCGCACTGTAGGAGGGTCAGTGCTGAGGGAGTGCCGCTCTGTCGGAGGGTCAGTGCTGAGGGAGTGGGCACTGTCGGAGGGTCAGTGCTGAGGGAGTGCCGCTCTGTCGGAGGGTCAGTGCTGAGGGAGTGCTGCACTGTCAGAGGGTCAGTGCTGAGGGAGTGCCGCACTGTCGGAGGGTCAGTGCTGAGGGAGTGCTGCACTGTCAGAGGGTCAGTGCTGAGGGAGTGCCGCACTGTGAGTGACTCTTGTTTTGTGTAACCGAAGCTCTCCTGCGCCCCCGCTGGCGGAAGCGGAAATCTGCGAGTGGTCCCATATTCATCCTGAATGGGCCGAGAGAGGCGTCTGGGGGAGGCAGTGTGAGGGGAGGGGGCGGGAAATTGGTGTGTTCGGGGGGGTGCGGATGGATTGGAGTTACTACACAGTGTGTTCATCTGAAATCTCTCACATCCAGGAATCTGTTTTGATCGGGCCTTTGTGCTGGTTGCATTTGGATCTTGCTGTGCAGGGGTTAATGTCACCACGGCTACGACGGTCAACGCTGAGATGGTTTGGGTCTTGGTGATGACCGGGGGTGTGCTGGGGATGTGTTGAAGTACTGACAGATCCAAGTTCCCCTGTCTCTCTGTCTCTCTCTGATAGACTCCCCTGCACTTGGCCGTCATCACGAAACAGTTCACTATTGTCCGGAAGTTAGTCACTAATGGAGCGTCTGGTTCCCTCCTCGATCGCAACGGACAGACGGCTGTGCATTTGGCGTGTGAGCACAGCAGCCTGGATTGTCTCCGGGCCCTGCTGCTGGACGTGAGCCAACAGAGACCGGATTTGGAAATCAGGAATTACCAGGGTAAGCTCCCACCGGGAACCCCAGGTGCAACGGAAACGGGATCCGCGTTCATTCTCCGAACGCGTCCTCCCTGGCCCGGGGTCAAGCCCGCAGTCGCTCCTGGGGTGGGGGAGGGGAGCGGGCTGGTGCGTGTGGGTGTGTGTCAGGTCAGGGGCTGCGGTGGGGAGAGACTGAAGGGGCCTGGGATTTCGGGAAGTACGGAACCCAGCCTGGTGTAACGGCGATGTCGGAATTGTGAGGTTCCCCAGGATTTGCGGATTTAGAACGGGGTCAAGGGAGGAGGGGGTTGCTCGATTTCTGGCAAAGGCAGAGAGGAAGCAGGGAATGTTTACCCCGCGGTGGTCTGTGGGTGAGCGGGGTTCAGTGTGGGTCACCTCCGAAAGGAGGAAGGTTTACCACTCAGTCCTGTGATAGACTTGGGCATGGTGGGAGGGCGGGTGCGAAGATCCAATGGCCTTCCCTATTTGCCACATGGAATGGCAGAACCTAGTGTTCACCTCCCACAGTGCCCACCCCCTCAGCACTGACCCTCTGACCCTCCGACAGTACGGCACATCCTCAGCACTGACCCTCTGACCCTCCGACAGTGTGGCACACCCTCAGCACTGACCCTCTGACCCTCCGACAGTACGGCACTCCCTCAGCACTGATCCTCCAACAGTGCCCACTCCCTCAGCACTGACCCTCCGACAGGGCAGCACACCCTCAGCACTGACTCTCTGCCCCTCCGACAGTACGGCACTCCCTCAGCACTGACCCTCTGACCCTCCGACAGTACGGCACTCCCTCAGCACTGACCCTCCGACAGTGCCCACTCCCTCAGCACTGACCCTCCGACAGTGTGGCACTCACTCAGCACTGACCCTCCAACAGTGTGGCACTCACTCAGCACTGACCCTCCGACAGTGCGGCACTCCCTCAGCACTGACCCTCCGACAGTGCGGCACTCCCTCAGCACTGACCCTCCGACAGTGCGGCACTCCCTCAGCACTGACCCACCGACAGTGCGGCCCTCCCTCAGCACTGACCCTCCGACAGTGCGGCACTCCCTGAGCACTGACCCTCCGACAGTGCGGCACTCCCTGAGCACTGACCCTCCGACAGGGCAGCACTCCCTCAGCACTGACCCTCCGACAGTGCGCCACTCCCTCAGCACTGACCCTCCGACAGTGCGCCACTCCCTCAGCACTGACCCTCCGACAGTGCGCCACTCCCTCAGCACTGACCCTCCGACAGTGCGGCACTCCCTCAGCACTGACCCTCCGACAGTGCGGCACTCCCTCAGCACTGACCCTCAGAATTCCCAGCGTGATGTGTTTCCCAACTCACACCTGAACCAGGACCTTGCTGAGTCAGGTGACAGTGAGTGAGCAGCATCTGGGTCAGTAGTGACTGTGGGATCGTACTGTGCAGTGACATCTGCAGACTTGACTCTGAGATCTCATGCACATGCAGTGAGTAGTTTCCTTTGCTCTCAGTTCCCCAGAAACCGGTGAGAAGCCGGTTTGAGCTGGAGAGCTGTTGCTGAACAGCTGCTGACAGCTTCTTGTCATTTTTCAAAGTAAATGCTTTCGTGGTTTCCTCAGTATTTCTGTCATCTCGAGTTTTTTTCTGTGGAACTTACCGTAAAGTTATAAGCGCACCAATCATACTGAGACAAACACAGACTCAAACTGACAGAGTCAAACACATCCAGATGTAAACACACTCTCCTGTTCACACTGTCTCAGCACACACACTCTCACACACACACACAGACACACAGACAGACCCACACGGACCCCCCCACACACTCTCACACACACACTCTCACACACACACTCTCACACACACACAGACACACACACAGACACACACACACACAAACAGACCCACACAGACACCCCCACACACACACTCACACACACACACACTCACACTCACACTCACACACACACACACAGACACACACACACACACACAGACACACACACAGACCCACACAGACACCCCCCCACACACACTCTCTCTCTCACAGACACACACACAGACACACACACACAGACACACACACAGACCCACACAGACACCCCCCCCACACACACACAGACACACACTCTCACACACTCTCACACACACAGACACACAGACACACACACACAGACAGACCCCCCCCACACACACACACACACACTCACACTCACACACACACACACACAGACACACACACAGACACACACACAGACACACACACAGACCCACACAGACACCCCCCCCACACACACACACACTCTCTCTCTCACAGACACACACACACAGACCCACACAGACACCCCCCCACACACACAGACACACACTCTCACACACTCTCACACACACACAGACCCCCCCACACACACACTCACACACACACACACACACACTCTCACACACACACACACAGACACACACACACACTCACACACACACAGACACACACACACACACACACACACACACACACACACAGACCCACACAGACCCCCCCCACACACGCACAGGCCCACACAGACCCCCCCACACACACACTCACACACACACACACACACAGACCCCCCCCCACACACACACAGACCCACACAGACCCCCCCCACACACACTCACACACAGACCCACACACACACACACAAACACTCACACACACTCTCACACACACACAGATCCACACAGACCCCCCACACACACTCACACACACACACACACTCACACACACACACACACACACAGACCCCCACACACACACACTTACACACACACACAGACCCACACAGACCCCCACACACACTCACACACACACAGACCCACACACTAACACACACACAGATCCACACACTCACACACACACAGACCCACACACTAACACACACACACAGACCCACACACTCACACACACACACTCACACTCACACACAGACCCACCCAACTCTCTCACACACACAGACCCACACAGACACACACACACACAGACCCCCATACACACACACACACAGACAGAGACCCACACAGACCCACACAAACCCACACACTCACACTCACACACAGACCCACACAGACTCTCACACACTCACAGACCCACACACTCACACTCACACTCACACACACACAGACCCACACACACACAGACACAGACCCACACACACACAGACACAGACCCACACACACACTCACACTCACACACACACAGACCCACACACACACTCACACACAGACCCACACAGACCCACTCACACACACTCTCACACACACACAGACCCACACACACACACAGACCCACTCACTCACACACACACACTCTCACAGACCCACACACACACACTCACACACACACAGACCCACACACGCACACACTCTCACAAACACAGACCCACACACGCACACACTCTCACAAACACACACTCATACACACACAGATCCACACACACCCACACACCCACACACGCACACACCCACACACACACACACACACACACAGACCCACACAGACCCACTCTCACACACTCTCACACACACACAGACCCACACACTCACACACACACTCACACACACAGACTCACACACACACACACAGATCCACACAGACCCACACACTCACACACATATATTCACACACACAGACACACTCACACCCACCCACACAAACACACACACACACTCACGCACACAAACACACACACACTCACACACATGCACTCCCACACAGACACTCACACACACACACCCACACACCCACAGAGACCCACACAGACACACACACAGACACTCACACACACACACCCACACACCCACAGAGACCCACACAGACACACACACACTCTCACACACACAGACACGCACACACACACACACACATCCACACAGACCCACACAGACCTACACAGAGAGACACACTCACACCCACCCACACAAACATACACACACACTCACGCACACAAACACACACACACTCACACACATGCACTCCCACACAGACACACACTCACACACACAAACACAGACACACACAGACCCACATAGACCCACACAGACACATACACACCCACACAAACAGCCCCCACCCCCACACACAGACCCACACAGACCCACACGGACACCCACCCAATAAGACAGGTGGTGATCCATTACCTCAGCATCATCTCCATGACCCTAACCCCACTTTGTGCCCAGAATGGGCTTGGTCTCAATTTTGAAAATACCCTGTGGTCGCATTGCTGTCGCTCTGTGAGGGAGAGAATCCTCAAGGTCCACACCTCCCTGAGTGAGGAAAGTGTATCCCCACACCCTCGTCGTGCTGAGACTGTGATCACGCAGCCCTGAGCTCTGGATGTTTCCTGGTGGTAACATTCTCTCAGTTCACAGCCCCATTACACACGCAGGGCAAGACAGCTCAATACATACACCATCACCCAGTTCCTATCAGGCAGACAGCAACTCACAGAATAACTGAAAAGGGAAGCAGCCTTATTGTCTTCTTGTGGGGTCTCAGACCGACAGCTAATTGTGGGGTCAGTCCATGGGCTCCAGCTGAGGTTCTGTCTCCAAACTCAGGGCCTTCCCCACAGGAAACACAGTGACACCAATCCAAATATCGGGACCCAGGTAGACAGGCAGATTGGAGTCAATGGTGAGGCCTACTTTCTGGTCTGTAGTGAGGCCTACAGTCCAGTCAATGATGAGGCTTATAGTCTAGTCAATGGTGATGTCTACACTCTAGTCATTGGTGAGGCCTACAGTCTAGCCAATGGTGAGGTCTATAGTTTAGCCAACGGTGAGGTCTATAGTTTAGCCAACGGTGAGGTCTATAGTTTAGCCAACGGTGAGGTCTATAGTCTAGCCAATGGTGAGGTCTATAATTTAGCCAACGGTGAGGTCTATAGTCTAGTCAATGCCGAGGTCTATAGATTAGTCAATGTTTATGTCTATAGTCTAGCCAATGGTGAGGTGTATAGTCTAGTCAATGCCGAGGCCTATAGTCTAGCCAATGGCGAGGTCTGTAGTCTAGCCAATGGCGAGGTCTGTAGTCTAGCCAATGGTGAGGTCCACAGTCTAGCCAATGGTGAGGTCCACAGTCTAGCCAATGGTGAGGTCTATAGTCTAGCCAATGGTGAGGTCTACAGTCTTGCCAATGGTGAGGTGTATAGTTTAGTCAATGTTGAGATTTGTCATCTAGTCAATGGTGAGGCCTATAGTTTAATCAATGGCGAGACCTAACCTCGATGGTGAGGTCTAACTTCTAGTCCATGACGATAGAGCCTAAATTTGAGTGAACAATGAGATCTACATTCTAGAATTTTCTGCCATAGTCTAAAGATGGCCAGGTTAGGGTGGATTGGCCATGCTAAATTAACCCATAGTGTTTATGAATGTGCAGGTTAGGGTGGGTTAGCCATGCTAAATGGATAGGATGGCCATCTGTATTTGGGTGGGATTGCCTTTGGATTGCCAAAACGCTCCTCTCTGCACTGCCAGGATTGTATGATTCTGTGAATCCATGTGACAATGGCAGGTATAGTCTAGTCAACAGTAAAGCCCACTGTCTAATGGACAGTGAAGCCCACTTTCCAGGCAATGGTGACAGGAACATTCCAGTCAATGGTGAGGCCTACACTCTTGTGAATAGTGAGGTGTATCATCTCAGTATTGGTGGCTGGTGCAGTCTAGTTGATGGTGAGGCCCACATTTCAGTTAATGGTGAGGCCTACAGTCCAGTTGATGGTGAGGCCCACATTTCAGTTAATGGTGAGGCCTACAGTCCAGTTGATGGTGAGGCCCACATTTCAGTTAATGGTGAGGCCTACAGTCCAGTTGATGGTGAGGCCCACATTTCAGTTAATGGTGAGGCCTACAGTCCAGTTGATGGTGAGGCCCACATTTCAGTTAATGGTGAGGCCTACAGTCCAGTTGATGGTGAGGCCCACATTTCAGTTAATGGTGAGGCCTACAGTCCAGTTGATGGTGAGGCCCACATTTCAGTTAATGGTGAGGCCTACAGTCCAGTTGATGGTGAGGCCCAGATTTCAGTTAATGGTGAGGCCTACAGTCCAGTTGATGGTGAGGCCCAGATTTCAGTTAATGGTGAGGCCTACAGTCCAGTTGATGGTGAGGCCCACATTTCAGTTAATGGTGAGGTTTACCTTTTCGTTAAAAATACATGTAAAACAAAGATTCATTTACCGAGTTCACTTCCTCTTTTCTCCTTCCACCCCCACCCTCAGCCTTTCTGGTTATTAATTATAGCTGTGCGAGTCAAAGCCACACCTTGACATGAATAAACCTGTGCGCCGTTGCTCAGAAATCCCCCAGAAATCCGAAGCAGTCGTCCTGCTGCTCCCGGTCTCACCCCTGGTGTGTTTCCCTCCCTCTCGGCTGCAGGTTACACACCGTTACACGTCTCGGTGAACAGTTACCAGAAGGAGATTGTGGAGTTTCTGCTGGAACAGGGAGCTGACATCGATGCCGTGGTAAGGGCAGTGAGCAACAGCCAACGCCAACTTCCCTCCCTGTGCTTGGCCTCAACTTCACGCCCCCCCCCCCGGGGTGAGGCTGGGTGGGGGGAGTACATTTGGTCAAGTCAATTGGTCCCTGGCGAAGGTCAAAGGGCATCTCCTGGGGAGACAGTGCGAGCGGGACTCGTGATTGGGGCGGATTCACTGCGTTGCCCTTCTTGAGGAGCTGGTGAGGTGCCACCTCTTGGAACCGGTGAGGCCCACTGGGCGTAGACTCGCCCAGAGCATGGGCCCCACCCAGGGCGAGTGGGGAGTGTTCCCTCACCCGACAGACTCGTGCCTTGTCGATGGTGGGACAGGCTTTGGGGGGAGTCAGGAGGGAAGTTACTCGCTGCGGGATTCCCAGCCTCTGACCTGCTCTTGGATCTGCTGTGTTTATGTGGTGGGTCCAGTTGGGTTTCTGGTCAGTGGTAACCCCAGGATGTTGAACGTGGGGGATTCAGTGATGGTGACACCATGGAACGTCAAAGGATGGTGGTTAGAACATCTCTGATTGGTGAAGGGCATAGCCTGGCATTTGTCTGTGGTATGCCACTGACCGGGCCAAATGAGTGAGGGTTTAATTGGATCTTCCAAGGTCCAAACGAACTTCTCTTATTAAAATGTGAGTTTTGTTCAACTTTGGCAGGATATTAAGAGCGGAAAGACACCCCTGGTCCATGCAGTAGAGAATAACTGCATGGACATGGTCAGACTTCTCCTACAGGTAAGTGTTTACCACAGACTGGGACCAGACTGAGGGAGGACAGCACTCAGACAGAGTTACAGCACTGACCCGCCGACAGTGCCCACTCCCTCAGCACTCACCCTTCGACAGTGCGGCACTCCCTTAGCACTGACCCTCCGACAGTGCCCACTCCCTCAGCACTGACCCTCCGACAGTGCCCACTCCCTCAGCACTGACCCTCCGACAGTGCCCACTCCCTCAGCACTGACCCTCCGACAGTGCCCACTCCCTCAGCACTGACACTCCGACAGTGTGGCGCTCCCTCAGCACTGACCCTCCGAGAGTGCGCTAATCTCTCAGCACTGACCCTCCGACAGTGCGGCACTCCCTCAGCACTGACCCCCTGACAGTGCGGCACTCCCTCAGCACTGACCCTCTGACAGTGCAGCACTCCCTCAGCACTGACCCTCCGACAGTGCCCACTCCCTCAGCACTGACTCTCCGACAGTGCAGCACTTCATCAGCACTGACCCTCTGACTGTGCAGCACTCCCTCAGCACTTACCCTCTGGCAGTGCGGCACTCCATCAGCACTGACGCTCTGACAGTGCGGCACTCCCTCAGCATTGACCTCCCGACAGTGCAGCACTCCCTCAGCACTGACCCTCCGACAGTGTGGCACTCCCTCAGCACTGACCCGCCGACAGTGCCCACTCTCTCAGCACTGACCCACCGACAGTGCCCACTCTCTCAGCACTGACCCTCCGACAGTGCGGCACTCCCTCAGCACTGACCCTGCGACAGTGCCCACTCCCTCAGCACTGACCCTCTGACAGTGCGGCACTCCCTCAGCACTGACCCTATGACAGTGCGGCACTCCCCCACCACTGACCCTCCAACAGTGCCCACTCCCTCAGCACTGACCCTCCGACAGTGCGGCACTTCCTCAGCACTGACCTTTCGACAGTGCGGCACTTCCTCAGCACTGACCCTCCGACAGTGCACACTCCCTCAGCACTGACCCTCTGACAGTGCGGCACTTCCTCAGCACTGACCCTCCGACAGTGCACACTCCCTCAGCACTGACCCTCTGACAGTGCCCACTCCCTCAGCACGGACCCTCTTGACAGTGTGGCCACTCCCTCAGCACTGAGCCTCTGACAGGGAAGGGGTGTGAGAGTGGGAGAGTTCTTACTGCCAGCTCACAGTTTTTCTTTCTCTCTCCCCCTTCTCTCTCTCTCTCTTCACCTCTCTCCCCCCCTCTCTCTCTCCCCCTCTCTCTCCCTCTCTCTCTCCCTCTCTCCCTCTGTCCCCCTCTGTCCCTCTCTCTCTCCCCTCATCTCTCACTCTCTCTCTCTCCCTTCTCTCTGTCTCTCTCTCTCCCCCCCTCTCTCCCTCCGTCCCCCTCTGTCTGTCTCTCTCTCCCGTCTTTCTCTCCCTCTCTCCCCCCATCTCTCTCTCACTCCCCCTTCTCTCTCTCTCCCCCTCTCTCTCCCTCTGTCCCCCTCTGTCTCTCTCTCTCCCCTCTCTCTCTCTCTCTCTCCCCCTTCTCTCTCTCTCTCTCCCCCTCTGTCCCTCTCTCCCCCTCTCTCCCCCTCTGTCTCTCTCTCTCTCTCCCCCCCTCTCTCTCCCTCTGTCCCCCTCTGTCTCTCTCTCTCTCTCCCCTTTCTCTCTCTCTCTCTCTCTCTCTCTCTCTCTCTCTCTCTCCCTCTGTCCCCTTCTGTCTCTCTCTCTCTCTCTCCCCTCTTTCTCTCCCTCTCTCCCCCCATCTCTCTCTCTCTCTCTCCCCTCTTCTCTCCCTCTCTCCCCCCATCTCTCTCTCTCTCTCTCTCTCCCTTTGTCTGTCTCTAGCACGGGCCAATGTGAACCTCCAGACGTACTCGGGGAACACAGCTCTGCATTGCTCTAGCGGCCGGGGTTTCCTGGAGGTGGTGAAGGTGTTATTGAAGAATGGGGCAGACAGCAGCATTAAGAATTGTCACAACGACACCTCCCTGATGGTGGCGAAGAACAAAAAGGTGAGGGGTCCGTGTGTCTCTCTCTGTCTGTCTGTCTGTCTCTCCCTCGCAGAGTGCGGGCGGGGTGGGGGACAGTCCCCCTGATTGGAGCAGGGCCGATGGGATGATAGCCCTGTTCCTGGTGACTCTCGGTCCCCAGGGGATTCACCATCGATCGCCGTTAGCAACAATACCGGACTACACCCACCCAGCCCCTCCCCTTGGGCTGGGGGCGGGGGGGGAGGGGGCTGCTGGGGGAACAATCTGCTTTCCTTACACGTGACTCCAGACCCTCCAGCTCCACGGCCAACTGTGAACTGTCGGATCTACTGGCTCCAGGGGGAGTTCAGGACAGACTGTCTCCCTCCCGTCCTCCCTCCCTCCCTCCCACCATCTCCCTCTCTCCCTACCCCACTCCCCCTCTCCCCCTCCCTCTCTCTCTCTCCCTCCCTCTCTCTCTCTCTCCGTCCCTCCCCCCCACCCTCTCTCTCCCT
>NW_028270176.1:22235791-22250791 GCF_037043375.1 Chiloscyllium plagiosum | reverse complement strand
GAGAGAGAGAGACGGAGGGAGAGAGGGAGAGACAGAGAAGGAGAGAGAGAGACAGAGACAGAAAGAGAGAAGGAGAGAGACAGAGAGAGAGAGGGGGGGGGAGAGAGAGAGGCAGGACAGAGGGAGAGAGAGAGACAGAGACAGAGAGACAGAGAGAGAGAGGGAGAGAGAGAGAGGAAGAGAGAGAGAGACAGAGAGAGGAGGGAGAGGGAGAGAGGAGAGAGAGAGAGAGAGAGGAGAGACAGAGAGAGAGGGAGAGAGAGAGAGGATGAGAGAGAGAGAGAGACAGAGACAGAGAGAGAGACAGGGAGAGAGACAGGGAGAGAGAGAGGGAGGGAGAGGGAGGGAAAGAGAGAGGGAGAGAGAGAGAGGAAGAGAGAGACAGAGAGAGAGGGAGAGGGAGAGAGAGAGAGACAGAGACAGAGAGGGAGAGACAGAGAGGGGAGAGAGAGAGGGAGACAGAGGGCAACAGAGGAGAGAGAGAGAGGAAGAGAGACAGAGAGAGAGGGAGAGAGAGAGTGACAGAAAGGGGGAGAGAGAGAGAGAGAGACAGAGAGAGAAAGAGAGAGAGAGAGACAGAGAGACAGAGAGCGACAGAGAGAGACAGAGAGACAGGGAGACAGGGAGAGGAGGGAGGGAGAGACAGACAAACAGAGAGAGACAGGGAGTGAGAGAGAGAGACAGAGAGAGAGTGAGCGAGAGAGAGCGAGGAGAGTGGGAGGGAGAGTGAGAGAGAGAGAGGGAGGGGGGAGGGAGAGAGAGCAAACCATGTTCAGTCTGAGCAGCGAGTACTGATAGAAGAACATCGAGCATTTCAGCGCAGTACAGGGCCCTTCGGCCCTCTGCTGTGCTGACCTGTGGAACCAATCTGAAGGTAAAAACACGGACTGCAGATGCTGGAAACCAGAGTCTCGATTAGAGTGGGTCTGGAAAAGCACAGCAGGTCAGGCAGAATCCGAGGGGCAGGAAAATCGACGTTTCGGGCAAAAGTCCTTCTTCAGGAATACAGATCTGAAGCCCACCTAACCTACACTGTTCCATTCTCATCCATATGCCCACCCAATGACCATTTAAATGCCCTTAAAGTTGGCGAGTCTACTATTTTCGCAGGCAGTGAGTTCCACGCCCCTCCTACTCTCTGAGTAATGAACTACCTCTGATATCTATCACCCCCTCAGCTTAAAGCTATGCTCTCTCGTGCTCGCCATCACCATCCGAGGAAAAAGGCTCTCGCTATCCACCCGATCTAACCCTCTGATTATCTTATATGTCTCAATTAAGTCACCTCTCAATCTTCTTCGCTCGAACAAAAAACCGCCTTAAGTCCCTCGGCCTTTCCTTATAAGACCTTCCCTCCATACCAGGCAACATCCTGGTAAATCTCCTCTGCACCCTTTCCAAAGCTTGCACATCCTTCCTATAATGCGGTGACCAGAATATACCCTTACTAGACCATTCAGTAGTTTGGATGTCATGTTGCGGCCGTACAGGACATTGGTGAGGACACTGTTGGAATATAGCGTTTAATTCTGCTCTCCCTACTTCAGGAAGGACATTGTGAAACTTGAAAGGGTTTAACAGGTTTATTTGTAAGTACAGATACCCCCTTTGCAAAAGTTCGCTTTAAGCCACCGTGCTTTGACGAGAGACATTTGTACCTGTTTGCACTAACCAAAACAAATTCGAAGAGGACTTGCGCTTTTACGAGATAGGTGAAATTTTTCCCACATAAATTGGCTTCCGAAAGATTTCATCGGATTGCTGTACTTTCAGCCAGTGAGAGATACCTGTACAAGCTTTCGGAGCGCTGCTCTTTCATCAGGCTGCTAGCGGGATAGGATTATAGGAGACAGAATTTACAGCACACATTTTTTTACAATATCCTGGAATTTTTACGATAAATCCTGTGTCCTATGATCCTGCCCCACTCACAACCTGATGAAGGAGCAGCGCTCTGAAAGCTAGAGCTTCCAAATAAACCTGTTGGACTGTAACCTGGTGTTGTGTGATTTTTAACTTTGTCCACCCCAGTTCAACACCGGCATCTCCAAACCTTGAAAGGGATCAGAAAAGATTTACAAGGATGTTGCCAGGGTTGGAGGGTTTGAGCTACAGGGAGAGGCTGAACAGGCTGGGGCTGTTTTCCCTGGAGCGTCGGAGGCTGAGGGGTGACTTTGTAGAGGTTTATAAAATCATGAGGGGCGTGGATTAGGTTAATAGACAAGGTCTTTTCCCTGGGGTGGGGGAGTCCAGAACTAGAGGGACATAGGTTTAGGGTGAGAGGGGGAAGATTTAAAAGAGACCAAAGGGGCAACTTTTTCACCCAGAGGGTGGTACGTGTGTGGAATGAGCTGCCAGAGGATGTGGTGGAGGCTGGTACAACTGCAACATTTAAAAGGTATCTGGATGGGTATATGGATAGGAAGGGTTTGGAGGGATAGGGGCCGGGTGCTGGCAAATGGGACTGGATTAGGTTGGGATACCTGGGTCAGCATGGACGAGATGGGCCGAAGAGCCTGATTCTATGCTGTACGACCCTGTGACTCCATCATTGCACAAGACCAGGCCATTCACCCTAGTGTGCTCACCTTCTCAATGTCACCCCTCACCCTCAGGTTAAGCCCACTACCGGTCTCCAACTTCTCCCCATCCCCCATCACCCACCCCTTGTAGATGAGAAATGAATTGCCCTCAGGAACTCCGGGATTCTGAGGTGAGATCATGAGGGCACACTGCACGGAATCGATCCTGCATCCCTCGCGCGTAAAGGGATCAAGTGATCGTCCAATCAAAGGGTTGGATGTGCTTCAAGAGTTCAACTGGTCCCAGAAAGGGAAACTACTCCCCCTGGTGGTGGTGCAGAGCATCAGCAGTGAGGGAGACTCCCACCTCTCCGATCTTTACCCTCCTTTACTGGTTAAAGGGGACAGAGATATACTTTACTGGTTAAAGGGGACAGAGATATACCTTATTGGTTAAAGGGGACAGAGATATACCTTACCAGTTAAAGGGACAGAGATATACCCTATTGGTTAAAGGGGACAGAGATATACCCTATCGGTTAAAGGGGTCATTGATATACTTTACCGGTTAAAGGGGACAGAGATATACCCTATCGGTTAAAGGGGACAGAGATATATCCGATCGGTTAAAGGGGACAGTGATATACCCTATCGGTTAAAGGGGACAGAGATATACCTTACCGGTTAAAGGGGACAGAGATATAGCTTATCAGTTAAAGGGGACAGAGATATACTTTACTGATTAAAGGGGACAGAGATATACCCTATTAGTTAAAGGGGACAGAGATACAACTTACCGGTTAAAAGGGACAGAGATATACCCTATTTGTTAAAGGGGACAGAGATATACCCTAACGGTTAAAGGGGACAGTGATATATCCTATTGGTTAAAGGGGACAGAGATATACCCTATTGGTTAAAGGGGACAGAGATATACCTTACCAGTTAAAGGGACAGAGATATACCCTATCGGTTAAAGGGGACAGAGATATATCCTATCGGTTAAAGGGGACAGAGATATACCTTACTGGTTAAAGGGGACAGAGATATATCCTATCGGTTAAAGGGGACAGAGATATATCCTATCTGTTAAAGGGGACAGAGATATACCTTACTGGTTAAAGAGGACAGAGATATATCCTATGGGTGAAAGGGGACAGAGATATATCCTATCGGTTAAAGGGGACAGAGATATACCTTACTGGTTAAAGGGGACAGAGATATACCCTATCGGTTAAAGGGGACAGAGATACACCCTATCGGTTAAAGGGGACAGAGATACACCCTATCGGTTAAAGGGGACAGAGATATACCCTATCGGTTAAAGGGGACAGAGATACACCCTATTGGTTAGAGGGGACAGAGATATACCCTATCGGTTAAAGGGGACAGAGATATACCCTATCGGTTAAAGGGGACAGAGATACACCCTATCGGTTAAAGGGGACAGAGATATACCCTATCGGTTAAAGGGGACAGAGATACACCCTATCGGTTAAAGGGGACAGAGATACACCCTATCGGTTAAAGGAGACAGAGATATACCCTATCGGTTAAAGGGGACAGAGATACACCCTATCGGTTAAAGGGGACAGAGATACACCCTATTGGTTAAAGGGGACAGAGATATACCCTATTGGTTAGAGGGGACAGAGATATACCCTATTGGTTAAAGGGGACAGAGATACATCCTATTGGTTAAAGAGGACCTTACCGGTGAAAAGAAACAGACGCGTCAGACTCCCCATGAATTGAACACGTTCGCTTTCACTTTCCCTCGTTGTTGCTCTGTGGTGAGATAAATCAGATGCGCTCATTAGAATCATCGAATCCTGGCAGCGTTTAAACGACATATCCACGCCAACCCTCTGAAGTGTAGCCCACCCAGACCCATTCCCCTATTACTCTACATTTACCCCCAACTAATCCACCCCAACCTGCACATCCCTGGACACTATGGGACAATTTCCCATGGCCAATCCACCCTAACCTGCACATCCCTGGACACTATGGGACAATTTAGCATGGCCAATCCACCCTAACCTGCACATCCCTGGATACTATAGACAATTTCCCATGGCCTAGTCCACCCTAACCTGCACATCCCTGGATACTATAGACAATTTCCCATGCCCTAGTCCACCCTAACCTACACACCTTCAGACTGTGGATGGAAACCGGAGCAAATCTATGCAGACACGGGGAGAATGTGCAAACTCCACACCGACAGTCACCCAAGGGTGGGATTGAACACATGTCCCTGGCACCGTGAGGCAGCAGTGCTAACCACTGAGCCACCAAGACACCCCATACTGTCCCTTGCCAACACTTGGCCCATGTCCCTCGAAACCCTTCCTATTCATGTCCCCATCCAGATGCCTTTTAAATGCTGTCATTGTACCAGCCTCCACCACTTCCTCTGGCAGCTCATCCCATACACGTACCACCCTCTGGGTGAAAAAGTTACCCCTCAGGTCTCTTTTATATCTTTCCCCCCTCACCCTAAACCCATACCCTCTAGTTCTGGACTCCCCGACCCCTGGGAAAAGACCTTGTTTATTTACCCTATGCATGCCCCTCATGATTTTATAAACCTCTATAAGGTCACCCCTCAGCCTCCGACGCTCCAGGGAAAACAGCCCCAGCCTGTTCAGCCTCTCCCTGTAGCTCAAATCCTCTAACCCTGGCAACATCCTTGTAAATCATTTCTGAACCCTTTCAAGTTTCACATATCCTTCTTATAGCAGGGGTCTGAAATTGAACACAATATTCCAACAGTGGCCTAACCAATGTCCTGTACAGCCGCAACATGACCTCCCAACTCCTGTACTCAATACTCTGACCAATAAAAGAAAGCATACCAAACGCCACCTTCACTATCCTATCTACCTGCGACTCCACTTTCAAGGAGCTATGAACCTGAGGGCTGACCTTATAGAGGTTTATAAAATCATGAGGGGCATGGATAGGGTAAATAGACACGGTCTTTTCCCCAGAACTAGCGGAGCATAAGTTTAGGATGAGAGGGGAAAGATATAAAAGAGACCTAAGGGGCAACTTTTTCACACAGAGGGTGGTGCGTGTATGGAATGAGCTGCCAGAGGAAGTGGTGGAGGCTGGTACAATGACAGCATTTAAAAGGCATCTGGATGGGGACATGAATAGGAAGGGATTAGAGGGATATGGGCCAAGTGCTGGCAAATGGGGCGAGATTAGTTTGGGATTAGGGTCGGCATTGACGAGTTGGGCCGAAGGGTCTGTTTCTGTGCTGTACATCACTGTGACTCTATGTGGGACTACAGGGTAGTTCTGTAACAGAATAGTTGTGTTCTTGTGCAGACCTGTGTTATAGTAAAACTGCGCTTTATAAACAGCTGTATTGACGTTACAGCCAACACACGCTTTCAACATTCAATCGCTTGTCAATCACGTTACGGAGACAAGATGCACGTTATTGCAAAGCGACCCGCAGTCCAGTTTGGGAAGCCTGGTCAGTATGTAGGAGTTGGGCTGAAGGGTCTGTTTCTGTGCTGTTCATGGCTCTATGACTAAGAAGGCAGTGGAAGTAAGTTAAATGGGAGCTGTAACAGGGATCAAAGGGTATTTGGAGATATACTGGGAGAGGGGGGGAAGATTGTCGGGGTAGGGGGGGATTGTCGGGGTGGGGGGGATTGTTGGGGTGGGGGGGGATTGTCGGGGTGGGGGGGGAGAATGGTGGGGCTGAGAAATAGGAGAAAGTGAGGACTACAGATGCTGGAGATCAGAGCTGAAAATGTGTTGCTGGAAAAGCGCAGCAGGTCAGGCAGCATCCAAGGAACAGGAGAATCGACATTTCGGGCATGAGCCCTTCTTCAGGAATGAGAAATAGGTCAGGGAGACAGTGACGCAGGGTTGGAGACTGTCAGTGAACGAAAGGACGGGCAGAAAGTTGGATTGACCTCACCCAGTCACAAAGCCCCAGTGAAATACTTGCCTGCCTGGTGTTCAGTGAGTGCAGTCCCTGTCCTCTCAGACACACACACACACAGACACAGACACACACACACACACACTCTCTCTCACACACACACACAGACACACACACACTCTCTCTCACTCACTCACACACACACACACTCTCTCTCTCACTCACTCACACACACAGACACACGTACACACACACCCTCTCTCTCACACACACACACAAACACACTCTCTCTCACTCACACACACACACTCTCTCTCACTCACACACACACAGACACACACACACTCTCTCTCACTCACACACACACACACACACAGACACACACATACACACACACACAGACACACACACAGGCACACACACAAACACACAGACACACACACAGACACACACACACCGATGAATATACACAATCTCCTCCCAAACGAACGTACAGCACTGCCGAGTGAAGGAGTCTAACACTCAGCTGGTGTGCGCCAAGCCGATGCCATGTTCCATGCGGGTGGTGAGCTCAGTGTGGGGACACTCAGAAGGTAGCAGCAGTATGTGTGTGTGTGCGTGTGTGTGCGGAATGTCCACCCTGTCCACACCCCCCCTCCTCTCCCACCCCCCACCAGTCACTCCCTGGTTTCAACTCCGCAACCTTGCGAAACCGGAACCCGGAGGGAGTTTGAAAGAACAGGTTTAGCGAGTTCAAAATACCGTCTGCACTTCCGCCGGGAGGGTAAGCTGCTTCCAAAAGGGGACGTCAGTCTCCAACGCTGGAACAAAAGCGTGACCATGAGCAAAAATCAACGAGGTAAAAACAATGACTGCGGATGCTGGAAACCAGATTCTGGATCAGTGGCGCTGGAAGAGCACAGCAGGTCAGGCAGCATCCGGGGAGCAGCAAAATCGACGTTTCGGGCAAAAGCCCTTCATCAGGAATAAAGGCAGTGAGCCTGAAGCGTGGAGAGATAAGCTAGAGGAGGGTGGGGGTGGGGAGAGAGTAGCATAGAGTACAATAGGTGAGTGGGGGAGGAGATGAAGGTGATAGGTCAGGGAGGAGAGGGTGGAGTGGATAGGTGGAAAAGGAGATAGGCAGGTAGGACAAGTCATGGGGACAGTGCTGAGAGGAAGTTTGGAACTAGGTTGAGGTGGGGGAAGGGCAAATGAGGAAACTGTTGAAGTCCACATTGATGCCCTGGGGTTGAAGTGTTCCGAGGCGGAAGATGAGGCGTTCTTCCTCCAGGCGTCTGGTGGTGAGGGAACGGCGGTGAAGGAGGCCCAGGACCTCCATATCCTCGGCAGAGTGGGAGGGGGAGTTGAAATGTTGGACCAGGGGGTGGTGTGGTTGATTGGTGCGGGTGTCCCGGAGATGTTCCCTAAAGCGCTCTGCTAGGAGGCGCCCAGTCTCCCCAATGTAGAGGAGACTGCATCGGGAGCAACGGATACAATAAATGATATTAGTGGATGTGCAGGTAAAACTTTGATGGATGTGGAAGGCTCCGTTAGGGCCTTGGATGGAGGTGAGGGAGGAGGTGTGGGCACAGGTTTTACAGTTCCTGCGGGTGGCAGGGGAAGGTGCCAGGATGGGAGGGTGGGTTGTAGGGGGGGGCGTGGACCTGACCAGGTAGTCACGGAGGGAATGGTCTTTGCGGAAGGTGGAAAGGGGTGGGGAAGGATATATATCCCTGGTAGTGGGGTCTTTTTGGAGGTGGCGGAAATGTCGGCGGATGATTTGGTTTATGCGAAGGTTGGTAGGGTGGAAGGTGAGCACCAGGGGCGTTCTGTCCTTGTTACGGTTGGAGGGGTTGGGTCTGAGGGCGGAGGTGCAGGAAGTGGACGAGATGCGTTGGAGGGCATCTTTAACCACGTGGGAAGGGAAATTGCAGTCTCTAAAGAAGGAGGCCATCTGGTGTGTTCTGTGGTGGAACTGGTCCTCCTGGGAGCAGATACGGCGGAGGCGGAGGAATTGGGAATACGGATGGCATTTTTGCAAGAGGTAGGGTGGGAAGAGGTGTAATCCAGGTAGCTGTGGGTTTATAAAAAATGTCAGTGTCAAGTCGGTTGTCACTAATGGAGATGGAGAGGTCCAGGAAGGGGAGGGAGGTGTCAGAGATGGTCCAGGTAAATTTAAGGTCAGGGTGGAATGTGTTGGTGAAGTTGATGAATTGCTCAACCTCCTCGCGGGAGCACGAGGTGGCGCCAATGCAGTCATCAATGTAGCGGAGGAAGAGGTGGGGAGTGGTGCCGGTGTAATTACGGAAGATGGACTGTTCTACGTAGCCAACAAAGAGACAGGCATAGCTGGGGCCCATACGTGTGCCCATGGCTACCCCAAGATCCACAAACCAGACCACCCTGGCCGACCCATTATCTCAGCATGCTCCTGCCCCACTGAACTCATCTCTACCTCCCTCGACACTGTCCTATCCCCCCTAGTCCAGGAACTCCCCACATACGTTCGAGACACCAGCCACACCCTCCACCTCCTCCAAGACGTCCTCTTCCCCGGCCCCCAACGCCTCATCTTCACCATGGATATCCAATCCCTCTACACCTCCATCTGCCATAACCAGAGCCTCCAAGCCCTCCGTGTTTTCCTCTCCCGACGTCCCCAACAGTACCCTTCGACTGACACCCTCATTCGTTTGGCCGAACTGGTCCTCACCCTTAACAATTTCTCCTTCAAATCTTCCCACTTCCTCCAGACCAAAGGCCCCTGGTGCTCACCTTCAACCCTACCAACCTTCGCATAAACCAAATCATCCGCCAACATTTCCGCCACCACCAAAAAGACCCCACCACCAGGGATATATTTCCCTCCCCACCCCTTTATGCCTTCCGCAAAGACCGTTCCCTCCGTGACTACCTGGTCAGGTCCACGCCCACCTACAACCCACCCTCCTATCCTGGCACCTTCCCCTGCCACTGCAGGAACTGTAAAACCTGCACCCACACCTCCTCCCTCACCTCTATTCAAGGCCCTAAAGGAGCCTTCCACATCCATCAAAGTTTTACCTGCACATCCACTAATATCATTTATTTATCCGTTGCTCCCGATGCGGTCTCCTCTACATTGGGGAGACTGGGCGCCTCCTAGCAGAGCGCTTTAGGGAACATCTCCGGGACACCCGCACCAATCAACCACACCGCCCCGTGGCCCAACATTTGAACTCCCCCTCCCACTCTGCCGAGGATATGGAGGTGCTGGGCCTCCTCCACCGCCGCTCCCTCACCACCAGACGCCTGGAGGAAGAACGCCTCATCTTCCGCCTCGGAACACTTCAACCCCAGGGCATCAATGTGGACTTCAACAGCTTCCTCATTTCCCCTTCCCCCACCTCATCCTAGTTCCAACCTTCCAGCTCAGCACCGTCTCCATGACCTGTCCTACCTGCCTATCTCCTTTTCCACCTATCCACTCCACCCTCTCCTCCCTGACCTATCACCTTCATCTCCTCCCCCACTCACCCATTGTACTCTCTGCTACTTTCTCCCCATCCCCACCCTCCCCTAGCTTATCTCTCCACGCTTCAGGCTCACTGCCTTTATTCCTGATGAAGGGCTTTTGCCCGAAACGTCGATTTCGCTGCTCCTTGGATGCTGCCTGACCTGCTGTGCTCTTCCAGCGCCACTGATCCAAAGAAAACATTTATCGCTCTGAGATTTCGGCCTCAGCTGCACTCTCACCTCGTGTGACAATGTAAACTCCCCTGCTTTCCTCTGCTTGGCTGGTCTCAAGGGCACTGGGCTGTGAGGAGAGTGTCAACAGACTCTCACCGGTCTCATTGGAAAGCCAGCAGTTTGTTCAACATATCATTCCAGTTGCATGACTCTGTCGTCGCTTGCTATAAATTCTGTGCCTTATGTTTCTACTTCCTGTCCAAGGAGCAGCGCTCCGAAAGGTAGGTGTTTCCAAATGCCTGTATTCCTGGTGAAGGGCTTACACCCGAAACGTCGATTCTCCTGCTCCTCGGATGCTGCCTGGCCTGCTGTGCTTTTCCAGCACCACTCTCTCGACTCTGATCTCCAGCATCTGCAGTCCCCACTCTCTCTCCTTCCAAATAAACCTGTTGGACTGTAACCTGGAGTTGCGTGGTTTTTAACTTTGTCCACTGGATGGAGGAGAGCTGATAGACGGCTACACCGCTCTGAGAGGCGTAGACAGGGTGGGAGAGTCCGAGGCATTTTCCCCACTGTATCAATTACAAAGTGGGGGGGGGGGGCACGGGTTCAAGGTGAGTGGGGGGGGGGCGGGGAAGGGTAAGGGAGATGTATGAGGGAAGGTTTTCACACAGAGAGGAGTAGGAGCCTGGAACGGACTGCTGGAGAGGTGAGGGAAGCGGGAACGTTCGGGATATTGAAGAGGCATCTGGATGGTTACACGGATAGGGAGGGAATGCAGGGACAGGGAGAGAATAAGGGCAGAAGGTTTGTTTTTCAGTTTAGTTCGGGCTAGACGGTCAGCACAGGATTGGAGGGCCGAATGGCCTGTTCCTGTGCTGGATATCTCTCTTGTTACAAATTCAGTCTCTCCCACAACCATCGCCCTCTGGGCGGATTGAATTCCACAGATTCATAAGCCTTTCAAAGCGGTTCATTTCCCTCTTATCTCCATTTTAAATCTGCGAAACACTGATCCCGAAACTGTCACCCTTGTTGTGCCTGCTGCCCAGTGTGTTTTAGCTCTCACATTGAGCAAAAAAACTGCAGGTCGACTCTTAATAATAATAAACAATTATATTTATTTACTTAACACAATTGGAGTCAGAGAGATGTACAAACCCTTCGGTCCAACCCGTCCATGCCGACCCAGATTTCCTAACCTAATCTAGTCCCATTTGCCAGCACTTGGCCCATATCCCTCTAAACCCTTCCTATTCATCCAGGTGCCTTTTAAATGCTGTCACTGTACCAGCCTCCACCACTTCCTCTGGCGGCTCATTCCGTACACGTACCACCCTCTGTGTGAAAACGTTGCCCCTCAGGTCCGTGCTAAATCTTTCCCGTCCCACCCTATACCTATGCCCTCTCATTCTGGACTCCCCCACCCCAGGGAAAAGTCCTTGTCTATTTACCCTATCCATGTCCCTCATGATTTTATAAACCTCTATAAGGTCACCACTCAGCCTCCGACGCTCCAGGGAAAACAGCCCCAGCCTATTTAGCCTCTCCCTGTAGCTCAATTAATATCATAACAATAAAATACTCTACAAGCACGACAATTTGCACTTTACTCAGGATGACCACATCCCAGGAGAAAGTGAGGCCTGCAGATGCTGGAGATTAGAGTCATGAGTGTGGTGCTGGAAAAGCACAGCAGGTCAGGCAGCATCTGAGGAGCAGGAACATCGACGTCTCGGACTAAAGCCCTTCATTATGATCAAATCCCACTGCACTCAGCCGTGATCCACACGGTGATGATTGTCTGGTCTTCTCCCAGTGGTCCCAGAGGTAGTTCCTCTTGTTAGTGGTTGGTCTTGAGCTTCTGACCCTGAGGGTGGGGTTGCAATCACTCTTGTATTTAGACACCTTTGTGCCCTTTTGGGAGGGTCTCCGATGCCCACCAATAGATCGATCAGAGCTTGATCACCCTGATCGATCGGATCCAACCAGGCGTTGATATGTCTACGGCAGGGTGGCAATGGGGCATCCATTCCTGGAGTTGTTGGGGGCACACAGGTCAGGTAGCTCTTTCCAAAAAAGGGTGTCCCTTCATCTGGTAAACATCTCGATGATTCTGAATCCTGGGGATGGGTTTTCAGGCAAATTCTACCCAATACCAATTCTGCCTTTTATTGTATCGCGCACTGTCTGCTTGTAGCTCTCGATGTGGTCTCCTCTACACTGGGGAGACAAGACACCGGAACGTTCCGGAACATTTCAGGGGACATCTCCAGTACACACGCACCCAACACCCCCACTGTCCCGTGGCTGAACACTTCAACTCCCCCTCCCATTCCCCCAAGGACCTGGGCCTCCTCCATCTTCAAATCCCAGCCACCCGACGCCTGGGGGAAGAATACCTTGGGACCCCCCCCTCCCCCCAACCACATGGGATCAATGTGGATTTCACCAGTTTTCCCATCTCCCCTCCTCCCACCTTATCCCAGATCAACCCTCCAACTCAGCACTGCCCTCTTGACCTGTTCATCTTCTTTTCCATCTATCTGCTCCACCCTCCATTCCGACCTATTGCTCACCTGTATCTACCCATCACATTCCCAGCCTCCCCCACCCCCACCCTCCTATTTATCTCTCAGCCCCCTTGGGCCACTCCCTCATTCCCGATGAAGGGCTTTTGCCCGAAACATTGATTTTCCTGCTCTTCGGATGCTGCCTGGCCTGCTGTGCTTTTCCAGCACACTCTAATCTGGGGCAGTTTTCTCTGGAGCGTCGGAGGCTGAGGGGTGACCGTATAGAGGTTCATAAAATCATGAGGGGCATGGATAGGGTAAATAGACAAGGTCTTTTCCCTGGGGTGGGGGAGTCCAGAACTAGAGGGACATAGGTTTAGGGTGAGAGGGGAAAGATATAAAAGAGACCTAAGGGGCAACTTTTTCACACAGAGGGTGGTACGTGTATGGAATGAGCTGCCAGAGGAAGTGGTGGAGGCTGGTACAATTGCAACATTTAAGAGGCATTTGGATGGGTATATGAATAGGAAGGGTTTGGAGGGATATGGGCTGGGTGCTGGCAGGTGGGACTAGATTAGGTTGGGATATCTGGGTCAGCATGGACAAGTTGGGTCGAAGGGTCTGTTTCCGTGCTGTACATCTCTCTCCGACTCTAAGAACAAGTGGATTTTTGCAATAATCGTTCATTAAATTGAATTTAACGACTCACTGCAGGATCTGAACGCACTGCCTCAGTCTATGAACTAGGGTCACTGGATTATAGAGAAAATGAGGTCTGCAGATGCTGGAGATCAGAGATGGAAATGTGTTGCTGGAAAAGCGCAGCAGGTCAGGCAGCATCTAGGGAACAGGAGAATCGACGTTTCGGGCATTAGCCCTTCTTCAGGAATGAAGAAGGGCTAATGCCCGAAACGTCGATTCTCCTGTTCCCTAGATGCTGCCTGACCTGCTGCGCTTTTCCAGCAACACATTTCCATCACTGGATTATAGCTCAATGATATTACCATCAAGTCATGGAAACACTCACGGCACATTTTCGTCTCGTACAGATGAATTGCGTTATCTAAATTTAAATTCCTCCCCGGTCAACATCCCCCCACAACTAAATTCAAATTTCTTGCTCACAATTTTTGTATTATTTTTGTTTATTTATTCGTGGGATGTGGGGGTCGCTGGCTTGGCCCAGTATTTATTGCCCTGTCCCTAGTTGCCCCCCCTTGAGAAGGTGGGGGGTGAGCTGCCTCCTTGACCCGCTGCAGTCCATGTGCTGTAGGGGAGATCCACAATGTCCCTGAGGGAGGGAATCCCAGGATTCTGACCCAGGAAGGAATGGCCGATAGATTTCCAAGTCGGGATGGTGAGGGGCTGGGAGGGGAACTTGAAGAGGGTGGTGGGGGGGTGTTCCCATGTACCTGCTGCCCCTTGTCTGATGTCCAGCTCGCTCCAACCTTCCTGCTCCCCAGTACTTTCCTGTCCGGACAACATCGTTTCCGAGTCCCCATCTGCATTGTCTACTGTCTGCTCCCTTCCTTGCTGAGAGAGGGGTAGACACTACATTCCAACTGGGGCCTCACTCATGTCTGATCCAGTTCCAGCACAAACCCCTCCTGGTCTTACATTGTCCACCACATCCTGTTCAACGAAACATGCCTTGTGTATCCGTAACTGTCAGGCATCTGCAAACAGCGAGGGCTGAGAGAACTCGACGATGCAGAGGGAGGTTGTGGAGAATAAGATCATAGGACACAGAGTTGGGCGGCACGGTGGCACAGTGGTTAGCACTGCTGCCTCACAGCACCAGAGACCCGGGTTCAATTCCCGCCTCAGGCCACTGACTGTGTGGAGTTTGCACGTTCTCCCCGTGTCTGCGTGGGTTTCCTCCGGGTGCTCCGGTTTCCTCCCACCATCCAAAGATGTGCAGGGTCAGGTGAATTGGCCATGCTAAATTGCCTGTAGTGTGAGGTAAGGGGTAAATGTAGGGGTATGGGTGGGTTTCGCTTCGGCGGGTCGGTGTGGACTTGTTGGGCCGAGGGGCCTGTTTCCACACTGTAATCTAATCTAATCTAATACCCAAAAGCTGACAGAATATCGGACAAAGACAGAAATTGCTGGAGAAACTCAGTGGAGGAGAGAGAGAGTTAATTCTTCCAGTCCAGACCAGATCCAGTCTCGAAATCTTTACTCTGTTTCTCCCTCTCCCTCTCTCTCTCTCTCTCTCTCTCCCTCTCTCTCTCTGCTGATGCTGCCAAACCTGCTGAGTTTCTCCAGCAATTTCCTCTTTCTGCCTCAGTTTTCTTTTGTTGAAGAAATGTAATGTTTTATCATGAGGGGAATCGAATACAAGTGCAGGGAGGTCACGCTACAGTGAGAGAGGGCATTGGTGAGAGTG